>NW_012288145.1:0-21867 GCF_000151885.1 Dipodomys ordii
TGTGTCCCGCTGTGTCACCCGTTGTGTCCCCCGCTGTGTCCCCCGCTGTGTCCCCACTGTGTGTCGCTGTACCCCGCTGTGTCCACGGCTGTGACACCCGCTGTTTCCCGCTGTGTCCCCGGCTGTGACACCCGCTGTGTTCCGCTGTGTCCCTGGTGTGTCCTCGCTGTGTAACCTCTATGTCCCTCTGTGTCCTCGCTGTGTCCCACTGTGTCCCGCAGTGTCCACTTATGTCCCCGCAGTGTCCTCGCTGTGTCCTTCTGTATCCCGCTGTGTCCCCCACTATTTCCCCGCTGTGACCCGCTGTGTCCGGCAGTGTCCCTGCTGTGTCCTCTCTGTATCCCCAGCTGTGTCCCACTGTGTCCCCCGCTGTGTCCCCGCCGCGTCCCCGCTGTGTCCTCCTGTGTCCCGCTGTGTCCTCGCTGTGTCCTTCTGTATCCCGCTGTGTCCCCCGCTGTGTCCCCCACTATTTCCCTGCTGTGACCCGCTGTGTCCATGCTGTGTCCCCCGCTGTGTCCCGCTGTGTCCCGCTGTGTTCCCTGCTGTGTCCCGTTGTGTCCCGATGTGTCCCGCTGTGTCCCGCTGTGTGCCTGCTCTCCCCCAGTGTGTCCCCCGCTGTGTCCCGCTGTGTCCTGCTGTGTCCCCGCTGTGTCCCGATGTGTACCGCTGTGTCTGCCTCTGTGTACCCCGCTGTGTCCTGCTGTGTCCCCCCCTGTGTCCTGCTGTGTCCTCGCTGTGTCCCCCGCTGTTTCCCGCTGTTTCCCTGGCTGTGTCACCCGCTGTGTCCCCAGCTGTGTCCGGCTGTGTCCCGCTGTGTTCCCCTGTGCCCCCCGCTGTGTCCCGCTGTGTTCTTTGCTGTGTCCCCAGCTAAGTACCGCTGTGTCCCCCGCTGTTTACCGCTCTGTCCCCCACTGTGTCCTCCGCTGTGTCCCCGCTGTGTCCCGCTGTGTCCCTGGTGTGTCCTCGCTGTGTAACTGCTATGTCCCTCTGTGTCCCCGCTGTGTCCCATTTTGTCCCGCAGTGTCCCCCTATGTCCCCTCTGTGTCCTCGCTGTATCCCCTGCTGTGTCCCACTGTGTCCCCTGGGTGTCCCCGCTGTGTCCCCGCTGTGTCCTAGCTGTGTCCCGCTGTGTCCCCGTTGTTCCCAGGTTTGTCCCCACTGTCCCCCGCTGTGTCCCACGCTGTGTACCTCTGTGTCTCGCTCTGTCCTCGCTTTGTTCCTGCGATGTCCTGCTGTGTCCCCGCTGTGTCCCTGCTGTGTTCCACTCTCTCCCGCTGTGTGCAGCTCTGTGTCCCCCGCTGTGTTCATTGCTGTGTCCCGCTGTACCCCGGTTTGTTCCATATTGTCCCTCGCTGTATCCCACTATTTCCCACTGTGCCCCTGCAGTGTCCCTGCTGTGTCCCGCTGTGTACCCCGCTGTATCCCACTGTGTCCCGCTGTGTGCCCCATTTGTTCCCCTCTGTGTCCTGCTGTGTCCCCTGATGTGTCCCCGCTGTGTCCCAGTGTATCCCGCTATGTCCCGCTGTGGACCCTGCAGTGTCCCGCTGTGTCCCCACTGTGTCCCGCTGTGTCCCAGCTGTGTCCCCTGCTGTGTCCCGCTGTGTCCCCGGCTGTGTCCCCAGCTGTGTCCCGCTCTTTCCCGCTGTGCCCCCTGCTGTGTCCCCGCTGTGTCCCACTTGTGTCCCGCTGTGTCCCGCTGTGTACCCTGCAGTGTCCTGCTGTGTCCCCCGATATGTCCCGCTGTGTCCCGTTGTGTCCCCACTGTGTCCCGCTGTGTCCCCGCTGTGTCCCCTGCTGTGTCCCGCTGTGTCCCTGGCTGTGTCCCCTGCTGTGTCCCGCTGTTTCCCGCAGTGTCCCCTGCTGTGTCCGCTCTGTGTCCCACTGTGTCCCGCTGTGTCCCCGCTCTGTCCCCTGCTGTGTCCCACTGTGTCCCCGGCTGTGTCCCGCTCTTTCCCGCTGTGTCCTGCTGTATCCTTGCTGAGTCCCCATTTGTGTCCAGCTGTGTCCTCGCTGGGTCACCCGCTGTGTCCCGCTGTGTCCCCTTGTGACACGCTGTGACCTCTCTGTGTATCCCTCTGTGTCCCGCTGTGTCCTCGCTGTGTCCCCCACTGTGTCCAGGCTGTGACCCGCTGTGTCCCTGCTGTGTCCCCGCTGTGTCCCGCTGTGTCCCCGATGTCCACCGCTGTGTCCCGTTGTGTCCCCGCTGTCCGCATGTGTGTCCCCGCTGTGTCCCACTGTGTCCCCGCTGTGTCCCGCTGTGTCCTCGCTGTGTCCCCCGCTGTGTCCCACTGTGTCTCCCACTGTGTCCCGCTGTGTCACGCTGGGTCCCCGCTGTCCGCCGGTGTGTCACTGCTGTCCCCCGCTGTATCCCACTCTGTGTCCCGCTGTGTCCTCGCTGTGTCTCACTGTGTCCCTGCTGTGTCTCCGCTGTGTCCCGCTGTGTCCCTGTTGTGTCCTCGCTGTGTAAGCGCTGAGTCCCTCTGTGTCCTCACTGTGTCCTGCTGTGTCCCCTGCTGTGTCCCCTCTGTGTCCCGCTGTGTCCTCCTGTGTCCCGCGGTGTTCTCGCTGTGTCCCGCTATGTCCTCCGCTGTGTCCCTGCTGTGTCCCTTTGTGTCCCGCTGTGTACCCCGCAGTGTCCTGCTGTGTCCCCCGATGTGTCCCGCTGTGTCACCCACTGTGTCCCGCTGTGTCCCGCTGTGTCCCCGTTGTCCGCCGGTGTGTCACCGCTGTCCCCCGCTGTATCCCCCGCTGTGTCCCACTGTGTCCTCTCTGTGTCCCGCTGTGTCCCCGCTGTGTGTCCGCTGTGTCCCGCTGTGTCCCTGGTGTGTCCTCGCTTTGTAACCGCTGAGTCCCTCTGCGTCCCCGCTGTGTCCCACTGTGTCCCCCGCTGTGTCCCAGCTGTGTCCCCGCTGTGTCCTCCTTTGTCCCGCTGTGTCCTCGCTGTGTCCTTCTGTATCCCGCTGTGTCCCCCGCTGTGTCCCCCACTATTTCCCCACTGTGACCCGCTGTGTCTATGCTGTGTCCCGCTGTGTCCTCACTGTGTCCCCGCTTTGTCCCGCTGTCTCCCGCTGTGTCCCGCTGTGTCCTGCTTTGTCCGCCTCTGTGTCCCCCGCTGTGTCCCGCTGTGTCCTCTCTGTGTCCCGCTGTGTCCCCGCTGTGTGTCCGCTGTGTCCCGCTGTGTCCCTGGTGTGTCCTTGCTGTGTAAACGCTGAGTCCCTCTGTGTCCCCGCTGTGTCCCACTGTGTCCCCCGCTGTGTTCCAGCTGTGTCCCCGCTGTGTCCTCCTTTGTCCCGCTGTGTCCTCGCTGTGTCCTTCTGTATCCCGCTGTGTCCCCCGCTGTGTCCCCCACTCTTTCCCCACTGTGACCCGCTGTGTCCATGCTGTGTCCCGCTGTGTCCCGCTGTGTCCTCACTGTGTCCCCGCTGTGTCCCGCTGTCTCCCGCTGTGTCCCGCTGTGTCCTGCTTTGTCCGCCTCTGTGTCCCCCGCTGTGTCCCGCTGTGTCCCCGCTGGGTCCCCGCTGGGTCCCGCTGTGTCCCGCTTTGTCCCCGCTGTGTTCCGCTTTGTCCCTGGTGTGTCCTGGCTGTGTAACCTCTATGTCCCTCTGTGTCCCCTCTGTGTCCAATTGTGTCCTGCAGTGTCACCCTATGTCCCCGCTGTGTCATCGCTGTGTCCTTCTCTATCCCGCTGTGTCCTCCGCTGTGTCCCCCACTGTTTCCCCGCTGTGACCCTCTGTGTCCCGCAGTGTCCCTGCTGTGTCCTCGCTGTATCCGCAGCTGTGTCCCACTGTGTCCCCCGCTGTGTCCCCTCTGTGTCCTCCTGTGTCCCGCTGTGTCCTCGCTGTGTCCTTCTGTAATCCGCTGTGTCCCCCGCTGTGTCCCCCACTATTTCCCCGCTGTGGCCCGCTGTGTCCCCCGCTGTGTTCCCCGCTGTGTCCCGCTGTGTCCCGATATGTCCCACTGTGTCCGGTACAGTGTCCCCCACTGTGTCCCTTTGTGTACCCCACTGTGTCCCGATGTGTCACCCGTTGTGTCCCCCGCTGTGTCCCCCGCTGTGTCCCCACTGTGGGCCGCTGTACCGCGCTGTGTCCCCAGCTGTGACACCCGCTGTGTCCGCTCTTTCCCGCTGTGTCCCGCTGTGTCCCCGCTGTGTCCCTGGTGTCTCTTCGCTGTGTAACCTCTATGTCCCTTGTGTCCCCGCTGTGTCCCGCTGTGTCCTGCAGTGTCCCCCTATGTCCACGCAGTGTCCTCGCTGTGTCCTTCTGTATCCCGCTGTGTCCCCCATTATTTCCCCGCTGTGACCCGCTGTGTCCCGCAGTGTCCCTGTTGTGTCCTCTCTGTATCCGCAGCTGTGTCCCAATGTGTCCCCCGCTGTGTCCCCGCCATGTCCCCGCTGTGTCCTCCTGTGTCCCGCTGTGTCCTTGCTGTGTCCTTCTGTATCCCGCTGTGTCCCCCGCTGTGTCCCCCACTATTTCCCTGCTGTGACCCGCTGTGTCCATGCTGTGTCCCCCGCTGTGTCCCGCTGGGTCCCGCTGTGTGTCCCGCTCTGTTCCCCGCTGTGTCCCGTTGTGTCCCGCTGTGTCCCGCTGTGTCCCCCTGTGTGCCTGCTCTCCCCCGGTGTGTCCCCCGCTGTGTCCCGCTGTGTCCTGCTGTGTCCCCGCTGTGTCCCGATGTGTACCGATGTGTCTGCCTCTTTGTACCCCGCTGTGTCCTGCTGTGTCCCCCGCTGTGTCCTGCTGTGTCCTTGCTGTGTCCCCCGCTGTTTCCCGCTGTTTCCCCCGCTGTGTCACCCGCTGTGTCCCCAGCTGTGTCCGGCTATGTCCCGCTGTGTTCCCCTGTGTCCCCCGCTGTGTCCCGCCGTGTTCTTTGCTGTGTCCCCCGCTGAGTCCCGCTGTGTCCCCCACTGTTTATGGCTGTGTCCCACACTGTGTCCCCCGCTGTGTCCCCGCTGTGTCCTGCTGTGTCCCTGGTGTGTCCTCGCTGTGTAACTGCTATGTCCATCTGTGTCCCCGCTGTGTTCCACTGTGTCCGTCAGTGTCCCCCTATATCCCCTCTGTGTCCTCGCTGTATCCCCTGCTCTGTCCCACTCTTTCCCCTGCTGTGTCCCCGCTGTGTCCCCGCTGTGTCCTAGCTGTGTCCCGCTGTGTCCCCGTTGTTCCCCGGTTTGTCCCCACTGTCCCCTGCTGTGTCCCTCGCTGTGTACCTCTGTGTCCCGCTCTGTCCTCGCTTTGTCCCCGCGATGTCCCGCTGTGGTCCCGCTGTGTACCCCGCTGTGTCCCATTGTGTCTCGCTGTGTGCCCCCTTTGTTCCCCTCTGTGTTCTGCTGTGTCCCCTGCTGTGTCCCCTCTGTGTCCCGCTGTGTCCCAGCTGTGTATCGCTGTGTCCCCCTTTGTGTTCCGCTGTGTCCCACGCTGTGTCCCTGCTGTGTCCCTTTGTGTCCCGCTGTGTCCCGTTGTGCACCCCGCAGTGTCCTGCTGTGTCGCCCGATGTGTCCCGCTGTGTCCCCATGTGTCACGCTGTGTCCTCGCTGTGTGTCCTTCTGTGTCCCGCTGTGTCTTCCCTATGTCCCCCACGGTGTCCTTCTCTTTCCCACTGTGTCCCGCTGTGTCCTTGCTGTGTCCCCATTTTTGTCCCGCTGTGTCCCGCTGTGTCACCCGCTGTGTCCCCCACTGTGACCCGCTGTGTCCCGCTGCGCCCACTGTGTCCCCACTGTCCGCCGATGTGTCACCACTGTCCCACGCTGTATCCCCCGCTGTGTCCCGCTGTGTCCTCGCTGTGCCCCGCTGTGTGCCCGCTGTGTCTCCGCTGTGTCCTGCTGTGTCCCTGGTGTGTTCTCGCTGTGTAACCGCTGAGTCCCTCTGTGTCCCCGCTGTGTCCCACTATGTCCCCCACTGTGTCCCTGCTGTGTCCCCGGTGTGTCCTCCTGTGTCCCGCTGTGTTCTCGCTGTGGCCTTCTGTATCCTGCTGTGTCCCCCGCTGTGTCCCACTCTGTCCCCATGTGTCACGCTGTGTCCTCTCTGTGTATCCCTCTGTGTCCCGCTGTGTCCTCGCTGTGTCCCACACTGTGTCCCCGCTGTGACCCGCTGTGTCCCTGCTTTGTCCCCCCTGTGTCCTGCTGTGTCCCGCTTTGTCCCGCTGTGTCCCCGATGTCCCCCGCTGTGTCCCGTTGTGTCCCCGCTGTCCGCATGTGTGTCCCCGCTGTCCCCTGCTGTGTCCCCCGCTGGGTCCCGCTGTGTCCCCGCTGTGTCCCCGCTGTGTCCCGCTGTGTCCCTTGTGTGTCCTCGTTGTGTAACTGCTATGTCCCTCTGTTTCCAAGCTGTGTTCCACTGTGTTCCGCACTGTGCCCCTATGTCCCCGCTGTGTCCCGCTGTGTCCCTGCTGTCCCCAGGGGTGTCCCCGCTGTCCCCCGCTGTATCCCCCTTTGTGTCCCGCTGTGTCCCGTTTTGTCCCGCTGTGTCCCGCTGTGTCCCCCCTGAGTCCCCGCTGTGTCCTCGTTGTGTCCCCCGCTGTGTCTCGCTGTGTCCCCCCTGTGTCCCCGCTGTCCCCCGCTGTGTCCCGGTGTGTCCCCGCTGTCCCCAGCTGTGTCACCGCTGTGTCCCCCGCTGTGTCCCCCGCTGTGTTCCCCGCTGTGTCCCCCACTATTTCCCCACTGTGACCCGCTGTGTCCTTGCTGTGTCCGCAGCTCTGTCCTGCTGTGTCCCCCGCTGTGTCCCCCGCTGTGTTCCCCGCTGTGTCCTGCTGTGTCCCGCTGTGTCCTCGCTGTGTCCCCGCTGTCTCCCACTGAGTCCTGCTGTGTCCTGCTGTGTCCGCCTCTGTGTCCCCTTCAGTGTCCCGTTGTGTCCCCGCTGTGTCCCCGCGGGGTCCCGCTGGGTCTCGCTGGGTCCCGGCTGTGTCCCCGCTCTGTTCCGCTGTGTCCCTGGTGTGTCCTGGCTGTGTAACCTCTATGTCCCTCTGTGTCCCCGCTGTGTCCCACTGTGTCCCCGCTGTGTCCTCCTGTGTCCCGCTGTGTCCTCGCTGTGTCCTTCTGTATTCTGCTTTGTCTCCCGCTGTGTCCCCCACTATTTCCCCGCTGTGACCCGCTGTGTCCCGCTGTGTCCCCCGCTGTGTTCCCCTCTGTGTCCTGCTGTATCCGGCTGTGTCCCGCTGTGTACTCGCTGTATCCCCTGCTGTGTCCCACTGTGTCCCCCGCTGTGTCCCCGCTGTGTCCCCGCTGTGTCCTCCTGTGTCCCACTGTGTCCTCGCTGTGTCCTTCTGTATCCCGCTGTGTCCCCTGCTGTGTCCCCACTATTTCCCCGCTGTGACCCGCTGTGTCCATGCTGTGTCCTCCGCTGTGTCCCGCTGTGTCCCGCTGTGTTCCCCGCTGTGTTCCGCTGTGTCCCGATATGTCCCACTGTGTCTGCTACAGTGTCCCCCGCTGTGTCCCTTTGTGTCACCCACTGTGTCCCGCTGTGTCACCCCTTGTGTCCCCCGCTGTGTCCAGCGCTGTGTCCCCACTGTGTGCCGCTGTACCCCGCTGTGTCCCCGGCTGTGTCCCCTGCTGTGTCCCGCTCTTTCCTGCTGTGTCCCGCTGTGTCCTTGCTGTGTCCCCATTTGTGTCCCGCTGTGTCCTCTCTGTGTCCCCCGCTGTGTCCCGCTGTGTCCCCATGTGTCAGGCTGTGTCCTCTCTGTGTATCCCTCTGTGTCCCGCTGTGTCCTCGCTGTGTCACCCACTGTGTCCCCGCTGTGACCCTGCTGTGTCACTGCTGTGTCCCGCTGTGTCCCGCTGTGTCCCGCTGTGTCCCCGATGTCCCCCGCTGTGTCCCGTAGTGTCCCCGCTGTGTCCCCGGTGTGTCCCGCTGTGTCCCCGGTGTGTCCCCGCTGTGTCCCGCTGTGTCACCGCTGTCCCCCGCTGTGTCCTGCTGTGTCCCTGCTGTCCCCAGTGGTGTCCCTGCTGTCCCCCGCTGTATCCCTCTCTGTGTCCCGCTGTGTCCCGTTTTGTCCCGCTGTGTCCTGCTGTGTCCCCCCTTTGTCCCCGCTGTGTCCTCGCTGTGTCCCCCGCTGTGTCTTGCTGTGTCCCCCCTGTGTCCCCGATGTCCCCCGTTGTGTCCCTGTGTGTCCCCGCTGTCCCCAGCTGGGTCACCACTGTCACCCGCTGTGTCCCCCGCTGTGTCCCCCCTATGTTCCGCTGTATCCCGTGGTGTCTGACTTTGTGCCCCGCTGTGTCCCCCGCTGTGTCCCCCTGTGTCCCGCTCTGTCCCCACTGTGTCCCGCTGTGTCCCGCTGTGTCCCCCGCTGTGACCCGCTGTGTCCCCCGCTGTGTCCGGTTGTGTTTCCCGCTGTGTCCCGCTGTGTATTGCTGTGTACCGGCTGTGTCCCACTGTGTACCGATGTGTCCCAGCTGTGTGCCCGCTGTATCTCCCTGCTGTCCCCCGCTGTGTCCGCACTGTGTTCCGCTGTGTCCCCTCTGTGTCCCGCTGTGTCTTCGCTGTGTCCCATTGTGTCCTTGCTGTGTCCCGCTGTGTCCCCTGCTGTTTCCCCCGCTGTGTCCCGCTGTGTATTGCTGTGTACCGGCTGTATCCCACTGTGTACCGATGTGTCCCAGCTGTGTGCCCGCTGTATCTCCCTGCTGTCCCCCGCTGTGTCCTGCTTTGTCCCCGCTTTGTCCCCTGCTTTGTCCCCTCTGTGTCACGCTGTGTCCCGCTGTGACCCCCGCTGTTTCCCGCTGTGTCATCTGCTGTGTCCCTAGCTGTGTCCCGCTGTGTCCCGTTGTGTTCTCGCTGTGTCCCGCTCTATCCCGCTTTGTCCCGCTGTGTCCTGATGTGTCCGCCTATGTGTCCCCCTCTTTGTCCCGCTCTGTCCCCCACTGTGTCCCGCTGTGTCCCCCGCTGTGTCCCGCTGTGTCCCGCTGTGTCCCCGCTGTCTGCCGGTGTGTCACCGCTGTCCCCCGCTGTATCCCCCGCTGTGTCCCGCTGTGTCCCCGCTGGGTCCCGCTGTGTCTCGCTGTGTCCCCGCTGTGTCCCGCTGTGTCCCCGCTGTGTGTCCGCTGTGTCCCGCTGTGTCCCTGGTGTGTCCTCGCTGTGTAACCGCTGAGTCACTCTTTGTCCCCGATGTGTCCCACTGTGTCCCCCGCTGTGTCCCAGCTGTGTCCCCGCTGTGTCCTCATTTGTCCCGCTGTGTCCTGGCTGTGTCCTTCTGTATCCCGCTGTGTCCCGCTGTGTCCTCACTGTGTCCCCGCTGTGTCCCGCTGTGTCCCGCTGTGTCCTGCTTTGTCCACCTCTGTGTCCCCCGCTGTGTCCCCGCTGTGTCCCCGCTGGCTCCTGCTTTGTCCCGCTGTGTCCCCGCTGTGTTCCGCTGTGTCCCCAGTGTGTCCTGGCTGTGTAACCTCTATGTCCCTCTGTGTCCCCGTTGTGTCCCATTGTGTCCTGCAGTGTCACCCTATGTCCCCGCTGTGTCCTCGCTGTGTCCTTCTGTATCCCGCTTTGTCCTCCGCTGTGTCCCCCACTGTTTCCCCGCTGTGACCCACTGTGTCCTGCAGTGTCCCTGCTGTGTCCTCGCTGTATCCGCAGCTGTGTCCCACTGTGTCCCCCAGTGTGTCCCCGCTGCGTCCTCCTGTGTCCCGCTGTGGCCTCGCTGTGTCCTTCTGTATCCCGCAGTGTCCCCCGCTGTGTCCCCCACTATTTCTCCGCTGTTTCCCGCTGTGTCCACCGCTGTGTTCCCCGCTGTGTCCCGCTGTGTCCCGATATGTCCCACTGTGTCCGCTACAGTGTCCCCCACTGTGTCCCTTTGTGTACCCCACTGTGTCCCGCTGTGTCACCCATTGTGTCCCCCGCTGTGTCCCCCGCTGTGTCCCCACTGTGTGCCGCTGTACCCCGCTGTGTCCCTGGCTGTGACACCCGCTGTGTCCCTCTCTTTCCCGCTGTGTCCCGCTGAGTCCCCGCTGTGTCCCCGCTGTGTCCTGCTGTGTCCCTGGTGTGTCCTCGCTGTGTAACCTCTATGTCCCTCTGTGTCCTTGCTGTGTCCCACTGTGTCCCGCAGTGTCCCCCTATGCCTCCTCTGTGTCCTCGCTGTATCCCCTGCTGTGTCCCACTGTGTCCCCCGCTGTGTGCCGCTGTGTCCCCGCTGTGTCACAGCTGTGTCCCGCTGTGTCCCTGTTGTTCCCCGGTTTGTCCCCACTGTCCCCCGCTGCGTCCCTCGGTGTGTACCTCTCTGTCTCGCTCTGTCCTCGCTTAGTTCCTGCGATGTCCCGCTGTGTCCCGCTGTGTCCCGCTGTGTACACTGCAGTGTCCTGCTGTGTCCCCCGATGTGTCCCGCTGTGTCCCACTGTGTCCCCCGCTTTGTCCCGCTGTGTCCTGCTGTGTCCCCGCTGTCCGCCGGTGTGTCACCGCTGTCCCCCGCTTTATCCCACGCTGTGTCCCGCTGAGTCCTCGCTGTGTCTCCATGTGTCAAAGCTGTGTCCACGCTGTGTCCCGCTGTGTCCCTGTTGTGTCCTCGCTGTGTAACCGCTGAGTCCCTCTGTGTCCCCGCTGTGTTCCGCTGTGTCGCTGCTGTGTCCCAGCTGTGTCCTCCTCTGTCCCGCTGTGTCCTCGCTGTGTCCTTCTGTATCCCGCTGTGTCCCCCGCTGTGTCCCCCAATATTTCCCCGCTGTGACCCGCTGTGTCCATGCTGTGTCCCCCGCTGTGTCCCGCTGTGTCCCGCTGTGTCCCGCTTTGTCCCGAGGTGTCCTGCTGTGTCCCCGCTGTGGTCTGCTGTGTCCCTGCTGTGTCTGTGCTGTGTTCTACTCTCTCCCGCTGTGTGCAGCTCTGTGTCCCCCGCTGTGTCCCCCACTATTTCCCCGCTGTGACCCGCTGTGTCCATGCTGTGCCCCCGGTGTCAGACTGTGTCCTGCTGTGTGCCTCCTCTCCCCCGCTGTGTCCCCCGCTGTGTCCCGATGTGTCCTGCTGTGTCCCCGCTGTGGTCCGCTGTGTCCCTGCTGTGTCCGTGCTGTGTTCCACTCTCTTCCGCTGTGTGCACCTCTGTTTCCTCCGCTGTGTCCCCCGCTGTGTACCGCTGTGTCCCCCGCTGTGTTCCGCTGTGTCACTGCTGTGTCCTGCTGTGTCCCCGCTGTGTCCCCGGTGTGTCCCGCTGTGTCCCCGCTGTGCCCCCCGCTGTGTCCCCGCTGTGTCCCACTCTGTCCCCACTGTGTCCCGCTTTGTCCCGCTGTTCCCCCGCTGTGTCCCGCTGTGTGCCCCCTTTGTTCCCCTCTGTGTCCTGCTGTGTCCCGTGCTGTGTCCCCGCTATGTCCCGCTGTGTTCTCGCTGTGTAACGCTGGGTCCCCCTTTGTGCCCCGCTGTGTCCCCCGCTCTGTCCCCGCTGTGTCCCGCTGTGTCCCCCTGTGTCCTGCTGTGTTGCCTGCTGTGTCCCCCGCTGTGTCCTGCTGTGTCCCGCTGTGTCCCCATTTGTCACGCTGTGTCCTCGCTGGGTCACATGCTGTGTCCCCGCTGTTTCCCGTTGTGTCCAACTGTGTCCTGCTGTGTCCCCTGCTGTGTCCCTTGCTTTGTCCTGCTGTGTCCGGCTGTGGCCTTGCTGTGTCCCCTGCTGTGTCCCTCTGTGTCCCGCTTTGTCCTCATTGTGTCCCCTGCTATATCCCGCTGTGTTCCCCGCTCTGTCCCGCTGTGTCCCCGCTGTGTCCCGCTGTGTCCCCCGCTATATCCTGCTCTGTCCCCCGCTGTGTCCCGCTGTGTCCCTGCTGTATCCCCGATGTGTCCAACTGTGTACCCCGCTGTGTCCCGCTCTGTCCCGCTGTGTCCCCTGCTGTGTTCCCCTCTGTGTCCTGCTGTGTCCGGCTGTGTCCCGCTGTGTACTCGCTGTGTCCCCGCTGTGTCCCGCTGTGTCCTCGCTGTGTCCCAACTGTGTCCCGCTTTGTGCCCGTTGTTCCCCGGTTTGTCCCCACTGTTCCCCGCTGTGTCCCTCGCTCTGTACCTCTGTGTCCCGCTCTGTCCTCGCTTTGTCCCTGCTGTGTTCCACTCTCTTCCGCTGTGTGCAGCTCTATGTCCCCTGCTGTGTTCCCCTCTGTGTTCCCCGCTGTGTCCCACTGTGTCCTCGCTGTGTCCCCGCTGTGTCCCGCTGTGTCGCGCTGTGTCACGCTGTGTCACGCTGTGTCCGCCTCTGTGTCCCCCCCTGCGTCCCACTGTGTCCCGATGTGTACTGCTGTGTCTGCCTCTGTGTACCCCGCTATGTCCTGCTGTGTCCTCGCTGTGTCCCCCGCTGTTTCCGGCTGTTTCCCCTGCTCTGTCACTCACTGTGTCCTTTGATGTGTCCCCAGCTGAGTCCCTCTGTGTCCCCCGCTGTTTACCGCTGTGTTCCCCACTGTGTCCCCCGCTTTGTCCCTGCTGTGTCCCCACTCTGTCCCGCTGTGTCCCGCTGTGTCCCTCTGTGTCGCCCCCTGTGTTCCCCTGTGTCCCCGCTGTTTCCCACTGTGACCCCCGCGCAGTCCTGCTGTGTCCCAGTTGTCCACCGGTGTGTCCCCTCTGTCCCCCGCTGTGTCCCCGCAGTGTCCCGCTGTGTCCCGCTGTGTCCCGCTGTGTCCCCGTTTTGTCCCCCACTTTGTCCCCAATGCGTCCCGCTGTGTCCCGCTGTGTCCCCTGCTGTATCCTGCTGTGTCCCCTGCTGTGTCCCCCGCTGTGTCCCGCTGTGTCCCCTTGTGTCTTTGCTGTTTCCCCGCTGTGTCCTGCTGTGTCCCTCTGTGTCCCCGCTGCCCCCCGCTGTGTCCCCTGCTGTGTCCCCCCCTGTGTCCCGCTGTGTCCCCGCTGTGTCCCCGCTGGGTCCCGCTGGTTCCCGCTGTGTCCCCGCTGTGTCCCCGCTGTGTCCCACTGTGTCCCTGGTGTGTCCTCACTGTGTAACCACTAAGTCCCTCTGTGTCCCCGCAGTGTCCCACTGTGTCCCCCGCTGTTTCCCCGCTGTGTCCCCGCTGTGTCCTCGTGTGTCCCGCTGAGTCCTCGCTGTGTCCTTCTGTATCCCGCTGTTTCGACCGCTGTGTCCCCCACTATTTCCCCGCTGTGACTTGCTGTGCCCATGCTGTGTGCCCCACTGTGTCCCCCGCTTTGTCCCTGCTGTGTCCCCACTCTGTCCCGCTGTGTCCCGCTGTGTCCCTCTGTGTCGCCCCCTGTGTCCCCCTGTGTCCCCGCTGTTTCCCACTGTGTCCCCGCGCTGTCCTGCTGTGTGCCCGTTGTCCACCGGTGTGTCCCCTCTGTCCCCCGCTGTGTACCGCTGTGTCCCGATGTGTCGCCGCTTTGTCACTTCTGTGTCTCGCTGTGTCCCACTGTGTCCATGCTGTGTCCCGGTCTGTCCCGCTCTGTCCCAGGCTGTGTCCCGCTGTGTCCCCCGCTGTGTTCCGCTGTGTCAATGCTGTGTCCCCGCTGTGTCCCCGGTGTGTCCCGCTGTGTCCCCGCTGTGTCCCCCGCTGTGTCCCCGCTGTGTCCCACTCTGTCCCCACTGTGTCCCGCTTTGTCCTGCTGTGTCCCCCGCTGTGTCCCACTGTGTGTCCCCTTTGTTCCCCTCTGTGTCCTGCTGTGTCCCGTGCTGTGTCCCCGCTGTGTCCCGCTGTGTTCTCGCTGTGTAACGCTGGGTCCCCCTTTGTGTCCCGCTGTGTCCCCCGCTCTGTCCCCGCTGTGTCCCGCTGTGTCCCCCTGTGTCCTGCTTTGTTGGCTGCTGTGTCCCCCGCTGTGTCCTGCTGTGTCCCGCTGTGTCCCCGTTGTTCCCCGGTTTGTCCCCACTGTCCCCCGCTGTGTCCCTCGCTGTGTACCTCTGTGTCCCGCTCTGTCCTCGCTTTGTCCCTGCTGTGTTCCACTCTCTCCCGCTGTGTGCGGCTCTGTGTCCCCTGCTGTGTCCCCCGCTGTGTTCCCCGCTGTGTCCAACTGTGTCCTCGCTGTGTCTCACTGTGTCCCCGCTCTGTTCCCGCTGTGTCCTGCTGTATCTCCGCTGTGTCCCGATGTGTACCGCTGTGTCTTCCTCCGTGTACCCCGCTGTGTCGCGCTGTGTCCGCCTCTGTGTCCCCCCCTGTGTCCCGCTGTGTCCCCATTGTGTCCCCGCTGGGTCCCACTGGGTCTTGCTGTGTCCCCGCTGTGTCCCCGCTGTGTCCTGCTGTTTCCCAGCTGTGTCCCGCTGTGTCCCGCTGTGTCCCCGCTGTGTCCCGATGTGTACCGCTGTGTCTGCCTCTGTGTACCCCGCTGTGTCCTGCAGTGTCCTCGCTGTGTCCCCCGCTGTTTCCCGCTGTTTCCCGCGCTGTGTCACCAGCTGTGTCCTTTGATGTGTCCCCACCTGAGTCCCGCTGTGTCCCCCGCTGTTTACTGCTGTGTCCCCCACTGTGTCCCCCGCTTTGTCCCCGCTGTTTCCCCACTCTGTCCCGCTGTGTCCCGCTGTGTCCCTCTGTGTCGCCCTCTGTGTCCCCCTGTGTCCCCGCTGTTTCCCACTGTGACCCCCGCGCTGTCCTGCTGTGTCCCCGTTGTCCACCGGTGTGTCCCCTCTGTCCCCCGCTGTGTCCCGCTGTGTCCCGATGTGTCCTGCTGTGTCCCCGCTTTGTCCCCCGCTTTGTCTCCGCTGTGTCCCGCTGTGTCCCCCGCTGTGTCCCGCTGTGTCCCCTGCTGTGTCCTCCGCTGTGTCCCGCTGTGTCCCGTTGTGTCCTTGCTGTCTCCCCGCTGTGTCCTGCTGTGTGCCTCTGTGTCCCCGCTGTCCTCCGCTGTGTCCCCTGCTGTGTCCTACGCAGTGTCCCGCTGTGTCCCCGCTGTGTCCCCGCTGTGTCCCGCTGTGTCCCTGGTGTGTCCTCACTGTGTAACCGCTAAGTCCATCTGTGTCCCCGCAGTGTCCCACTGTGTCCCCCGCTGTTTCCCCGCTGTGTCCCCGCTGTGTCATCCTGTGTCCCGCTGTGTCCTCGCTGTGTCCTTCTGTATCCCGCTGTGTCCCCCGCTGTGTCCCCCACTATTTCCCCGCTGTGACCCGCTTTGTCCATGCTGTGTCCCCCGCTGTGTCCTGCTGTGTCCCGCTGTGTTCCCCGCTGTGTCCCGCTGTGTCCCCGCTGTGTCCCTGCTGTGTTCCAATCTCTCCCGCTGTGTGCGGGTCTGTGTCCCCTGCTGTGTCCCCTGCTGTGTCCCGCTGTATCCCGGTGTGTCCCGCTTTGTCCCGCGCTGTGTCCCACTGTTTCACACTGTGCCCCTGCTGTGTCCCCGCTGTGTCCCACTGTGTACCACGCTGTGTCCCACTGTGTCCCCACTGTGTCCCGCTTTGTCCCGCTGTGTCCCCCGCTGTGTCCCGCTGTGTGCCCCCTTTGTTCCCCTCTGTTTCCTGCTGTGTCCCCTGCTGTGTCCCCGCTGTGTCCCGCTGTGTCCACGCTGTGTCCCCCTGTGTCCTGATCTGTCCCATGCTGTGTCCTCTGCTGTGTCCCCCACGATTTCCCCGCTGTGACTTGCTGTGTCCATGCTGTGTCCCCCGCTGTGTCCCGCTGTTTCCCAGCTGTATCCCCGCTGTGTCTCCCTGCTGTCCCCCGCTGTGTCCCCTCTGTGTCCCGCTGTGTCCCGCTGTGTCCTCGCTGTGTCCCGCTGTGTCCTGCTGTGTCCAGCTGTGTCCCCGCTGTCCCCCGCTGTGTCCTGCTGTGTCCCCGCTGTGGCCCGCTGTGGCGTGCTGTGTCCTCGCTGTGTCCCCGCTGTGTCCCGATGTGTATCGCTGTGTCTGCCTCTGTGTACCCCACCTTGTCCTGCTGTGTCCCCCGTTGTGTCCTGCTGTGTCCTCGCTGCATCCCCCGCTGTTTTCCGCTGTTTCCCCCGCTGTGTCACCCGCTGTGTCCCCAGCTGTGTCCGGCTGTGTCCCGCTGTGTTCCCCTGTGTCCCCCGCTGTGTCCTGCTGTGTTCTTTGCTATGTCCCCCGCTGTGTCCCCGCTGTGTCCTCCTGTGTCCCGCTGTGTCCTCGCTGTGTCCTTCTGTATCCCGCTGTGTCCCCCGCTGTGTCCCCCACTATTTCCCCGCTATGACTTGCTGTGTCCATGCTGTGTCCCCCGCTGTGTCCCGCTGTGTCCACGCTGTGTCCCCGCTGTGTCTCCCTGCTGTACCCCGCTGTGTCCCCTCTGTGTCCCGCTGTGTCCCCCGCTGTGTCCGGCTCTTTAACGCTGTGTCCCGCTGTGTCCTCGCTGGGTCCCCTGCTGGGTCCCGCTGTGTCCCCATGTGTCACACTGTGTCCTCGCTGTGTATCACTCTGTGTCCCACTGTGTCCTTGCTGTGTCCCCCACTGTGTCCCCACTGTGACCCGCTGTGTCCCTGCTGTGTCCCCCGCTGTGTCCCGCTGTGTCCCCGGCTGTGTCCCCCGCTGTTTCCCCGCTGTGTCCCCGCTGTGTCCTCCTGTGTCCCGCTGTGTCCTCGCTGTGTCCTTCTGTATCCCGCTGTGTCCCCCGCTGTGTCCCCCACTATTTCCCCGCTATGACTTGCTGTGTCCATGCTGTGTCCCCCGCTGTGTCCCGCTGTGTCCACGCTGTGTCCCCGCTGTGTCTCCCTGCTGTACCCCGCTGTGTCCCCTCTGTGTCCCGCTGTGTCCCGCTGTGTCCTCGCTGTGTCCCCGCTGTTTCCCTCAGTGTCCTGCTGTGTCAGCTGTGTCCCCGCTGTACCCCGCTGTGTCCTGCTGTGTCCCCGCTGTGGCCCGCTTGGCCCACTGTGTCCCCGCTGTGTCCCCGCTGTGTCCCGATGTGTACTGCTGTGTCTGCCTCTGTGTACCCCGCTGTGTCCTGCTGTGTCCCCCGTTGTGTCCTGCTGTGTCCTCGCTGTGTCCCCCGCTGTTTCCCGCTGTTTCCCACGCTGTGTCACCCGCTGTGTCCCCAGCTGTGTCCGGCTGTGTCCCGCTGTGTTCCCCTGTGTCCCCCACTGTGTCCCGCGGTGTCACCCATTGTGTCCCCCTCTGTGTCCCTCGCTGTGTCCCCACTGTGTGCCGCTGTACCCTGCTGTGTCCCCGGCTGTGACCCCCTCTGTGTCCCGCTCTTTCCCGCTGTGTCCCGCTGTGTCCTTGCTATGTCCCCATTTGTGTCCCGCTGTGTCCTCTCTGTGTCCCCCGCTGTATCCCGCTGTGTCCCCATGTGTCACGCTGTGTCCTCTCTGTGTATCCCTCTGTGTCCCGCTGTGTCCTCGCTGTGTTCCACACTGTGTCCCCGCTGTGACCCGCTGTGTCCTGCTGTGTATTGCTGTGTACCGGCTGTGTCCTGCTGTGTACCGATGTGTCCGCGCTGTGTCCCCGCTGTGTCTCCTTGCTGTCCCCCTCTGTGTCCCCACTGTGTTCTGCTGTGTCCCCGCTGCATCCCCGCTGTGTCTCCCTGCTGTGCCCCGCTGTGTACTCGCTGTGTCCGGCTGTGTCCCCACTGTCCCCCGCTGTGTCCCCTGCTGTGTCCCCGCTGTGTCCAGCTGTGTCACGTTTTGTACCGCTGTGTCCCGCTGTGTCCATGCTTTGTCCCCTGGTTTGTCACCTCTGTGTCCCGCTGTGTCCCGCTGTGACCCCCGCTGTGTCCCGCTGTGTCCTCGCTGTGTCCCCCGCTGTGTCCCACTGTGTCCTCGCTGTGTCCCCCGCTGTGTCCCGCTGTGTCCCCCGCTGTGTCCCCCGCTGTGTCCTGCTGTGTCCCCCGCTGTGTCCCGCTGTGTCCCCGCTGTGTCCCCGCTGTCCGCGGGTGTGTCACCGCTGTCCCCCCATGTAGCCCACGCTGTGTCGCGCTGGGTCCAGCTGTGTCCCCGCTGTGTTTCCGCTGTGTCCCGCTGTGTCCCTGGTGTGTCCTTGCTGTGTAATCTCTATGTCCCTCTGTGTCCCCGCTGTGTCCCGAAGTGTCCCCCTATGTCCCCGCTGTGTCCTCGCTGTGTCGTTCTGTATCCCGATGTGTCCCCCGCTGTGTCCAGCACTATATCCCCGCTGTGAAACGCTGTGTCCCCCAGTGTCCCTGCTGTGTCCTCGCTGTATCCCCAGCTGTGTCCCACTGTGTCCCCCGCTGTGTCCCCGCTGTGTCCCCGCTGTGTCCTCCTGTGTCCCGCTGTGTCCTCGCTGTGTCCTTCTGTATCCCGCTGTGTCCCCCGCTGTGTCCCCCACTATTTCCCCGCTTTGACCCGCTGTGTCCATGCTGTGTCCCCCGCTGTGTCCTGCTGTGTCCCGCTGTGTTCCCCGCTGTGTTACCCGCTGTGTCCCGCTGTGTCCTCGCTGTGTCCCCGCTGTGTCCCGCTGTGTTCCGCTGTGTCCGCCTCTGTGTCCGTATCTGTGTCCCCCGCTGTATCCTGTTTTGTCCCCGCTGTGTCCCCGCTGGGTCCCCCTGGGTCCTGCTCTGTCCCCGCTGTGTCTAAGGCTGTGTCCCTCTGTGTCCCTGGTGTGTCCTCGCTGTGTAACTGCTATGCCCCTCTGTGTCCCCGCTGTGCCCACTGTGTCCCGCAGTGTCCCCCTATGTGCCCTCTTTGTCATCGCTGTATCCCCTGCTGTGTCCCACTTTGTCCCCTGCTGTGTCCCCGCTGTGTCCCCGCTGTGTCCCAGCTGTGTCCCGCTGTGTCCCCGTTGTTCCCCGGTTTGTCCCCACTGTCCCGGCTGTGTCCCTCGCTGTGTACCTCTGTGTCCCGTTTTGTCCTCGCTTTGTCCCCGCTATGTCCCGCTGTGTCCCTACTGTGTCGGTGCTGTGTTCCACTCTCTCCTGCTGTGTGCAGCTCTATTTCCTCCGCTGTGTTCCCCGCTGTGTCCCGCTGTGTCCCGCTGTGTCCCGCTTTGTCCCCCGCTGTGTCCCGCTGTTTCCCACTGTGCCCCTGGTGTGTCCCCGCTCTGTCCCGCTGTGACCCTCTGTGTCCCCGCTTTTTCCCACTGTGACCCCCGCGCTTTCTTGCTGTGTCCCCATTGTCCACCGGTGTGTCCCCTCTGTCTCCCGCTGTGTATCGCTGTGTCCCGATGTGTCCCGCTGTGTCCACGCTGGGTCCCGCTCTGTCCCAGGCTGTGTCCCGATGTGTCCCCCGCTGTGTCCCGCTGTGTGCCCACTTTGTTCCCCTCTGTGTCCTGCTGTGTCCCCTGCTGTGTCCCCGCTGTGTCCTCGCTGTGTAACGCTGGGTCACCCTTTGTGTCCCGCTGTGTCCCCTGCTGTGTCCCCGCTGTGTCCCGCTGTGTCCGCTGTTTCCTGCTGTGTCCCCTGCTCTGTCCCCCACTGTGTCCCACTGTGTCCCGCTGTGTCCTTGCTGTGTCCCCTGCTGTGTCCCTCTGTGTCCCGCTTTGTCCTCGCTGTGTCCCCTGCTATATCCCGCTGTGTTCCCCTCTCTGTCCCGCTGTGTCCCGCTGTGTCCCCCGCTATATCCTGCTCTGTTCCCCGCTGTGTCCCGCTGTTTCCCTGCTGTATCCCCGATGTGTCCCACTGTGTATCCCGCTGTGTCCCGCTCTGTCCCGCTGTGTCCCCCGCTGTGTTCCCCTCTGTGTCCTGCTGTGTCCGGCTGTGTCCCGCTGTGTACTCGCTGTGTCCCCGCTGTGTCCCGCTGTGTCCTCGCTGTGTCCCAGCTGTGTCCCGCTGTGTCCCCGTTGTTCCCCGGTTTGTCCCCACTGTCCCCTGCTGTGTCCCTCGCTGTGTAACTCTGTGCCCGCTCTGTCCTCGCTTTGTCCCCGCGATGTCCCGCTGTGGTCCCGCTGTGTCCCTGCTGTGTTCCACTCTCTCCTGCTTTGTGCGGCTCTGTGTCCCCTGCTGTGTCCCCCGCTGTGTCCCGCTGTATCCCGGTGTGTCTCGCTTTTTCCCCCGCTTTGTCCCGCTGTTTCCCACTGTGCCCCTGCTGTGTCCCTGCTGTGTCCCGCTGTGTACCCCGCTGTGTTCCACTGTGTCCCGCTGTGTGCCCCCTTTGTTCCCCTCTGTGTCCTGCTGTGTCTCCGCTGTGTCCCGCTGTGTCTCGCTGTGTCCCCGCTGTGTCCCCGCTGGGTCCCGCTGGGTCCCCGCTGTGTCCCCGCTGTGTCCCGCTGTGTCCCTGGTGTGTCCTCACTGTGTAACTGCTAAGTCCCTCTGTGTCCCCGCAGTGTCCCACTGTGTCCCCCGCTGTTTCCCCGCTGTGTCCCCGCTGTGTCCTCCTGTGTCCCGCTGTGTCCTCGCTGTGTCCTTCTGTATCCCGCTGTGTCCCCCGCTGTGTCCCCCACTATTTCCCCGCTGTGACTTGCTGTGCCCATTCTGTGTCCCCTGCTGTGTCCTGCTGTGTCCCGCTGTGTCCCCCGCTGTGTTCCCCGCTGTGTCCCACTGTGTCCACGCTGTGTCCCCTCTGTGTCCTGCTGTGTCGCGCTGTGTCCCGCTGTGTTCTGCTGTGTCCGCGTCTGTGTCCCCCGCTGTGCCCCGCTGTGTCCCCGCTGTGTCCCCGCTGCGTCCCGCTGTGTCTCGCTGTGTCCCCGCTGTGTCCCCGCTGTGTCATGCTGTATCCCCGCTGTGTCCCGATGTGTACCGCTGTGTCTGCCTCCGTGTACCCCGCTGTGTCCTGCTGTGTCCCCACTCTGTCCGGCTGTGTCCCGCTGTGTCCCTCTGTGTCGCCCTCTTTGTCCCCGTGTCCCCGCTGTTTCCCACTGTGACCCCCGCGCTGTCCTGCTGTGTCCCCGTTGTCCACCGGTGTGTCCCCTCAGTCCCCCGCTGTGTCCCCGCTGTGTCCCGCTGTGTCCCGATGTGTCCCGCTGTGTCCCCGCTTTGTCCCCCGCTTTGTCCCCGCTGTGTCCCGCTGTGTCCCGCTGTGTCATAGGCTGTGTCCCGATGTGTCCCCTGCTGTGTCCCCCGCTGTGTCCCACTGTGTCCCGTTGTGTCCTTGCTGTTTCCCCGCTGTGTCCTGCTGTGTCCCTCTGTGTCCCCTCTGTGTCCCCGCTGTGCCCCGCTGTGTCCCCTGCTTTGTCCCCCGCTGTGTCCCGCTGTGTCCCCGCTCTGTCCCCGCTGGGTCCCGCTGGGTCCCGCTGTGTCCCCGCTGTGTCCCCGCTGTGTCCCGCTGTGTCCCTGGTCTGTCCTCACTGTGTAACCGCTAAGTCCCTCTTTGTCCCCACAGTGTCCCACTCTGTCCCCTGCTGTTTCCCCGCTGTGTCCCCGCTGTGTCCTCCTGTGTCCCGCTGAGTCCTCGCTGTGTCCTTCTGTATCCCACAGTGTCCCCCGCTGTGTCCCCCTCTATTTCCGCGCTGTGACTTGCTGTGCCCATGCTGTGTCCCCCACTGTGTCCCACTGTTTCCCGCTGTGTCCCCCGCTGTGTTCCCCGCTGTGTCCCACTGTGTCCTCGGTGTGTCCCCGCTGTGTCCCGCTCTGTCGCGCTGTGTCCCGCTTTGTTCTGCTGTGTCGCCTCTGTGTCCCCCCGCTGTGTCCAGCTGTGTCCCCGCTGTGTCCCCGCTGTGTCCCGCTGTGTCTCGCTGTGTCCCCGCTGTGTCCTCGCTGTGTCCTGCTGTGTCCCGCTGTGTCCCGCTGTGTCCCGCTGTGTCCCCGCTGTGTCCCGATGTGTACCGCTGTGTCTGCCTCTGTTTACCCCGCTGTGTCCTGCTGTGTCCTCGCTGTGTCCCCCCCTGTTTCCGGCTGTTTCCCCCGCTCTGTCACCCGCTGTGTCCTTTGATGTGTCCCCAGCTGAGTCCCTCTGTGTCCCCCGCTGTTTACCGCTGTGTCCCCCACTGTGTCCCCCGCTTTTTCCCCGCTGTGTCCCCGCTCTGTCCCGCTGTGTCCCGCTGTGTCCCTCTGTGTCGCCCCCTGTGTTCCCTTGTGTCCCCGCTGTTTCCCACTGTGACCCCCGCGCAGTCCTGCTGTGTCCCCGTTGTCCACCGGTGTGTCCCCTCTGTCCCCCACTGTGTCCCCGCTGTGTCCCGCTGTGTCCTGGTGTGTCCCGCTGTGTCCCCGTTTTGTCCCCCGCTTTGTCCCCAATGTGTCCCGCTGTGTCCCGCTGTGTCCCCTGCTGT
>NW_012288146.1:0-4946 GCF_000151885.1 Dipodomys ordii
TCACCTCTGTGTCCCGCTCTGTCCTCGCTTTGTCCCTGCTGTGTTCCACTCTCTTCCGCTGTGTGCAGCTCTATGTCCCCTGCTGTGTTCCCCTCTGTGTTCCCCGCTGTGTCCCACTGTGTCCTCGCTGTGTCCCCGCTGTGTCCCGCTGTGTCGCGCTGTGTCACGCTGTGTCACGCTGTGTCCGCCTCTGTGTCCCCCCCTGTGTCCCACTGTGTCCCCGTTGTGTCCCCGCTGGGTCCCGCTGGGTCTTGCTGTGTCCCCGCTGTGTCCCCGCTGTGTCCTGCTGTTTCCCCGCTGTGTCCCGCTGTGTCCCGCTGTGTCCCCGCTGTGTCCCGATGTGTACCGCTGTGTCTGCCTCTGTGTACCCCGCTGTGTCCTGCAGTGTCCTCGCTGTGTCCCCTGCTGTTTCCCGCTGTTTCCCGCGCTGTGTCACCCGCTGTGTCCTTTGATGTGTCCCCAGCTGAGTCCCGCTGTGCCCCCCGCTGTTTACCGCTGTGTCCCCCACTGTGTCCCCCGCTTTGTCCCCGCTGTTTCCCCACTCTGTACCGCTGTGTCCCGCTGTGTCCCTCTGTGTCGCCCTCTGTGTCCCCCTGTGTCCCCGCTGTTTCCCACTGTGACCCCCGCGCTGTCCTGCTGTGTCCCCGTTGTCCACCGGTGTGTCCCCTCTGTCCCCCGCTGTGTCCCCACTGTGTCCCGCTGTGTCCTGCTGTGTCCCCGCTTTGTCCCCCGCTTTGTCCCCGCTGTGTCCCGCTGTATGTCCCGCTGTGTCCCCCGCTGTGTCCCGCTGTGTCCCCTGCTGTGTCCTCCGCTGTGTCCCGCTGTGTCCCGTTGTGTCCTTGCTGTCTCCCCACTGTGTCCTGCTGTGTGCCTCTGTGTCCCCGCTGTCCTCCGCTGTGTCCCCTGCTGTGTCCTACGCAGTGTCCCGCTGTGTCCCCGCTGTGTCTCGCTGTGTCCCGCTGTGTCCCTGGTGTGTCCTCACTGTGTAAACGCTAAGTCCATCTGTGTCCCCGCAGTGTCCCACTGTGTCCCCCGCTGTTTCCCCGCTGTGTCCCCGCTGTGTCCTCGTGTGTCCCGCTGAGTCCTCGCTGTGTCCTTCTGTATCCCGCTGTTTCGACTGCTGTGTCCCCCACTATTTCCACGTTGTGACTTGCTGTGCCCATGCTGTGTGCCCCACTGTGTCCCCCGCTTTGTCCCTGCTGTGTCCCCACTCTGTCCCGCTGTGTCCCGCTGTGTCCCTCTGTGTCGCCCCCTGTGTCCCCCTGTGTCCCCGCTGTTTCCCACTGTGTCCCCCGCGCTGTCCTGCTGTGTGCCCGTTGTCCACCGGTGTGTCCCCTCTGTCCCCCGCTGTGTACCGCTGTGTCCCGATGTGTCCCGCTGTGTCGCCGCTTTGTCACTTCTGTGTCTCGCTGTGTCCCACTGTGTCCATGCTGTGTCCCGGTCTGTCCCAGGCTGTGTCCCGCTGTGTCCCCCGCTGTGTTCCGCTGTGTCAATGCTGTGTCCCGCTGTGTCCCCGCTGTGTCCCCGGTGTGTCCCGCTGTGTCCCCGCTGTGTCCCCCGCTGTGTCCCCGCTGTGTCCCACTCTGTCCCCACTGTGTCCCGCTTTGTCCTGCTGTGTCCCCCGCTGTGTCCCACTGTGTGTCCCCTTTGTTCCCCTCTGTGTCCTGCTGTGTCCCGTGCTGTGTCCCCGCTGTGTCCCGCTGTGTTCTCGCTGTGTAACGCTGGGTCCCCCTTTGTGTCCCGCTGTGTCCCCCGCTCTGTCCCCGCTGTGTCCCGCTGTGTCCCCCTGTGTCCTGCTTTGTTGGCTGCTGTGTCCCCCGCTGTGTCCTGCTGTGTCCCGCTGTGTCCCCGTTGTTCCCCGGTTTGTCCCCACTGTCCCCCGCTGTGTCCCTCGCTGTGTACCTCTGTGTCCCGCTCAGTCCTCGCTTTGTCCCTGCTGTGTTCCACTCTCTCCCGCTGTGTACGGCTCTGTGTCCCCTGCTGTGTCCCCCGCTGTGTTCCCCGCTGTGTCCCACTGTGTCCTCGCTGTGTCTCGCTGTGTCCCCGCTGTGTCCCCGCTGTGTCCTGCTGTATCCCCGCTGTGTCCCGATGTGTACCGCTGTGTCTGCCTCCGTGTACCCCGCTGTGTCGCGCTGTGTCCGCCTCTGTGTCCCCCCCTGTGTCCCGCTGTGTCCCCATTGTGTCCCCGCTGGGTCCCGCTGGGTCTTGCTGTGTCCCCGCTGTGTCCCCGCTGTGTCCTGCTGTTTTCCCGCTGTGTCCCGCTGTGTCCCGCTGTGTCCCCGCTGTGTCCCGATGTGTACCGCTTTGTCTACCTCTGTGTACCCCGCTGTGTCCTGCAGTGTCCTCGCTGTGTCCCCCGCTGTTTCCCGCTGTTTCCCGCGCTGTGTCACCAGCTGTGTCCTTTGATGTGTCCCCAGCTGAGTCCCGCTGTGTCCCCCGCTGTTTACCGCTGTGTCCCCCACTGTGTCCCCCGCTTTGTCCCCGCTGTTTCCCCACTCTGTCCCGCTGTGTCCCTCTGTGTCGCCCTCTGTGTGCCCCTGTGTCCCCGCTGTGTCCCACTGTGACCCCGCGCTGTCCTGCTGTGTCCCCGTTGTCCACCGGTGTGTCCCCTCTGTCCCCCGCTGTGTCCCGCTGTGTCCCGATGTGTCCTGCTGTGTCCCCGCTTTGTCCCCCGCTTTGTCCCCGCTGTGTCCCGCTGTGTCCCGCTGTGTCCCCCGCTGTGTCCCGCTGTGTCCCCTGCTGTGTCCTCCGCTGTGTCCCGCTGTGTCCCGTTGTGTCCTTGCTGTCTCCCCACTGTGTCCTGCTGTGTGCCTCTGTGTCCCCACTGTCCTCCGCTGTGTCCCCTGCTGTGTCCTACGCAGTGTCCCGCTGTGTCCCCGCTGTGTCCCCGCTGTGTCCCGCTGTGTCCCTGGTGTGTCCTCACTGTGTAAACGCTAAGTCCATCTGTGTCCCCGCAGTGTCCCACTGTGTCCCCCGCTGTTTACCCGCTGTGTCCCCGCTGTGTCCTCGTGTGTCCCGCTGAGTCCTCGCTGTGTCCTTCTGTATCCCGCTGTTTCGACCGCTGTGTCCCCCACTATTTCCCCGCTGTGACTTGCTGTGCCCATGCTGTGTGCCCCACTGTGTCCCCCGCTTTGTCCCTGCTGTGTCCCCACTCTGTCCCGCTGTGTCCCGCTGTGTCCCTCTGTGTCGCCCCCTGTGTCCCCCTGTGTCCCCGCTGTTTCCCACTGTGTCCCCGCGCTGTCCTGCTGTGTGCCCGTTGTCCACCGGTGTGTCCCCTCTGTCCCCCGCTGTGTACCGCTGTGTCCCGATGTGTCCGGCTGTGTCGCCGCTTTGTCACTTCTGTGTCTCGCTGTGTCCCACTGTGTCCATGCTGTGTCCCGCTCTGTCCCAGGCTGTGTCCCGCTGTGTCCCCCGCTGTGTTCCGCTGTGTCAATGCTGTGTCCCCGCTGTGTCCCCGGTGTGTCCCACTGTGTCCCCGCTGTGTCCCCCGCTGTGTCCCCGCTGTGTCCCACTCTGTCCCCACTGTGTCCCGCTTTGTCCTGCTGTGTCCCACGCTGTGTCCCGCTGTGTGTCCCCTTTGTTCCCCTCTGTGTCCTGCTGTGTCCCGTGCTGTGACCCCGCTGTGTCCCGCTGTGTTCTCGCTGTGTAACGCTGGGTCCCCCTTTGTGTCCCGCTGTGTCCCCCGCTCTGTCCCCGCTGTGTCCGCTGTGTCCCCCTGTGTCCTGCTTTGTTGGCTGCTGTGTCCCCCGCTGTGTCCTGCTGTGTCCCGCTGTGTCCCCGTTGTTCCCCGGTTTGTCCCCACTGTCCCCCGCTGTGTCCCTCGCTGTGTACCTCTGTGTCCCGCTCTGTCCTCGCTTTGTCCCTGCTGTGTTCCACTCTCTCCCGCTGTGTGCGGCTCTGTGTCCCCTGCTGTGTCCCCCGCTGTGTTCCCCGCTGTGTCCCACTGTGTCCTCGCTGTGTCTCGCTGTGTCCCCGCTGTGTCCCCGCTGTGTCCTGCTGTATCCCCGCTGTGTCCCGATGTGTACCGCTGTGTCTGCCTCCGTGTACCCCGCTGTGTCGCGCTGTGTCCGCCTCTGTGTCCCCCCCTGTGTCCCGCTGTGTCCCCATTGTGTCCCCGCTGGGTCCCGCTGGGTCTTGCTGTGTCCCCGCTGTGTCCCCGCTGTGTCCTGCTGTTTTCCCGCTGCGTCCCGCTGTGTCCCGCTGTGTCCCCGCTGTGTCCCGATGTGTACCGCTGTGTCTGCCTCTGTGTCCCCCGCTGTGTCCTGCAGTGTCCTCGCTGTGTCCCCCGCTGTTTCCCGCTGTTTCCCGCGCTGTGTCACCAGCTGTGTCCTTTGATGTGTCCCCAGCTGAGTCCCGCTGTGTCCCCCGCTGTTTACCGCTGTGTCCCTCACTGTGTCCCCCGCTTTGTCCCCGCTGTCTCCCCACTCTGTCCCGCTGTGTCCCGCTGTGTCCCTCTGTGTCGCCCTCTGTGTCCCCCTGTGTCCCCGCCTGTTTCCCCGCTGTTTCCCACTGTGACCCCCGCGCTGTCCTGCTGTGTCCCCGTTGTCCACCGATGTGTCCCCTCTGTCCCCCGCTGTGTCCTGCTGTGTCCCGATGTGTCCTGCTGTGTCCCCGCTTTGTCCCCCGCTTTGTCCCCGCTGTGTCCCGCTGTGTCCCGCTGTGTCCCCCGCTGTGTCCCGCTGTGTCCCCTGCTGTGTCCTCCGCTGTGTCCCGCTGTGTCCCGTTGTGTCCTTGCTGTCTCCCCGCTGTGTCCTGCTGTGTGCCTCTGTGTCCCCGCTGTCCTCCGCTGTGTCCCCTGCTGTGTCCTACGCAGTGTCCCGCTGTGTCCCCGCTGTGTCCCCGCTGTGTCCCGCTGTGTCCCTGGTGTGTCCTCACTGTGTAACCGCTAAGTCCATCTGTGTCCCCGCAGTGTCCCACTGTAACACCCCGCTGTTTCCCCGCTGTGT
>NW_012288147.1:0-2172 GCF_000151885.1 Dipodomys ordii
TCACCCCTCTGTGTCCTGCTGTGTCCCCTGCTGTGTCCCCGCTGTGTCCTCGCTGTGTAACGCTGGGTCACCCTTTGTGTCCCGCTGTGTCCCTGCTGTGTCCCCGCTGTGTCCCGCTGTGTCCGCCTGTTTCCTACTGTGTCCCCTGCTCTGTCCCCCACTGTGTCCCACTGTGTCCCGCTGTGTCCTTGCTGTGTCCCCTGCTGTGTCCCTCTGTGTCCCGCTTTGTCCTCGCTGTGTCCCCTGCTATATCCCGCTGTGTTCCCCACTCTGTCCCGCTGTGTCCCCGCTGTGTCCCGCTGTGTCCCCCGCTATATCCTGCTCTGTTCCCCGCTGTGTCCCGCTGTTTCCCTGCTGTATCCCCGATGTGTCCCACTGTGTACCCCGCTGTGTCCCGCTGTGTCCCGCTGTGTCCCCCGCTGTGTTCCCCTCTGTGTCCTGCTGTGTCCGGCTGTGTCCCGCTGTGTACTCGCTGTGTCCCCGCTGTGTCCCGCTGTGTCCTCGCTGTGTCCCAGCTGTGTCCCGCTGTGTCCCCGTTGTTCCCCGGTTTGTCCCCACTGTCCCCTGCTGTGTCCCTCGCTGTGTAACTCTGTGCCCGCTCTGTCCTCGCTTTGTCCCCGCGATGTCCCGCTGTGGTCCCGCTGTGTCCCTGCTGTGTTCCACTCTCTCCTGCTTTGTGCGGCTCTGTGTCCCCTGCTGTGTCCCCCGCTGTGTCCCGCTGTATCCCGGTGTGTCTCGCTTTTTCCCCCGCTTTGTCCCGCTGTTTCCCACTGTGCCCCTGCTGTGTCCCTGCTGTGTCCCGCTGTGTGCCCCCTTTGTTCCACTGTGTCCCGCTGTGTGCCCCCTGTGTCCCGCTGTGTCTCGCTGTGTCCCCCCTGTGTCCCCGCTGGGTCCCGCTGGGTCCCCGCTGTGTCCCCGCTGTGTCCCGCTGTGTCCCTGGTGTGTCCTCACTGTGTAACTGCTAAGTCCCTCTGTGTCCCCGCAGTGTCCCACTGTGTCCCCCGCTGTTTCCCCGCTGTGTCCCCGCTGTGTCCTCCTGTGTCCCGCTGTGTCCTCGCTGTGTCCTTCTGTATCCCGCTGTTTCGACCGCTGTGTCCCCCACTATTTCCCCGCTGTGACTTGCTGTGCCCATTCTGTGTCCCCTGCTGTGTCCTGCTGTGTCCCGCTGTGTCCCCCGCTGTGTTCCCCGCTGTGTCCCACTGTGTCCACGCTGTGTCCCCTCTGTGTCCTGCTGTGTCGCGCTGTGTCCCGCTGTGTTCTGCTGTGTCCGCCTCTGTGTCCCCCGCTGTGCCCCGCTGTGTCCCCGCTGTGTCCCCGCTGCGTGCCGCTGTGTCTCGCTGTGTCCCCGCTGTGTCCCCGCTGTGTCCTGCTGTATCCCCGCTGTGTCCCGATGTGTACCGCTGTGTCTGCCTCCGTGTACCCCGCTGTGTCCTGCTGTGTCCCCACTCTGTCCGGCTGTGTCCCGCTGTGTCCCTCTGTGTCGCCCTCTTTGTCCCCGTGTCCCCGCTGTTTCCCACTGTGACCCCCGCGCTGTCCTGCTGTGTCCCCGTTGTCCACCGGTGTGTCCCCTCTGTCCCCCGCTGTGTCCCCGCTGTGTCCCGCTGTGTCCCGATGTGTCCCGCTGTGTCCCCGCTTTGTCCCCCGCTTTGTCCCCGCTGTGTCCCGCTGTGTCCCAGGCTGTGTCCCGATGTGTCCCCTGCTGTGTCCCCCGCTGTGTCCCACTGTGTCCCGTTGTGTCCTTGCTGTTTCCCCGCTGTGTCCTGCTGTGTCCCTCTGTGTCCCCTCTGTGTCCCCGCTGTGCCCCGCTGTGTCCCCTGCTTTGTCCCCCGCTGTGTCCCGCTGTGTCCCCGCTCTGTCCCCGCTGGGTCCCGCTGGGTCCCGCTGTGTCCCCGCTGTGTCCCCGCTGTGTCCCGCTGTGTCCCTGGTCTGTCCTCACTGTGTAACCGCTAAGTCCCTCTTTGTCCCCACAGTGTCCCACTCTGTCCCCTGCTGTTTCCCCGCTGTGTCCCCGCTGTGTCCTCCTGTGTCCCGCTGAGTCCTCGCTGTGTCCTTCTGTATCCCACAGTGTCCCACGCTGTGTCCCCCTCTATTTCCGCGCTGTGACTTGCTGTGCCCATGCTGTGTCCCCACACTGTGTCCCACTGTTTCCCGCTGTGTCCCCCGCTGTGTCCC
>NW_012288148.1:0-3843 GCF_000151885.1 Dipodomys ordii
GCTGTGTTCCACTCTCCCTTGCTGAGTCCCGCTGTGTCCCCTGCTGTGTCCCCCGCTGTGTCCCGCTGTGTCCCCTTGTGTCTTTGCTGTTTCCCCGCTGTGTCCTGCTGTGTCCCTCTGTGTCCCCGCTGCGTCCCCGCTGCCCCCCGCTGTGTCCCATGCTGTGTCCCCCCCTGTGTCCCGCTGTGTCCCCGCTGTGTCCCCGCTGGGTCCCGCTGGTTCCCGCTGTGTCCCCGCTGTGTCCCCGCTGTGTCCCCCTGTGTCCCTGGTCTGTCCTCACTGCGTAACCACTAAGTCCCTCTGTGTCCCCGCAGTGTCCCACTGTGTCCCCCGCTGTTTACCCGCTGTGTCCCCGCTGTGTCCTCGTGTGTCCCGCTGAGTCCTCGCTGTGTCCTTCTGTATCCCGCTGTTTCGACCGCTGTGTCCCCCACTATTTCCCCGCTGTGACTTGCTGTGCCCATGCTGTGTGCCCCACTGTGTCCCCCGCTTTGTCCCTGCTGTGTCCCCACTCTGTCCCGCTGTGTCCCGCTGTGTCCCTCTGTGTCGCCCCCTGTGTCCCCCTGTGTCCCCGCTGTTTCCCACTGTGTCCATCGCGCTGTCCTGCTGTGTGCCCGTTGTCCACCGGTGTGTCCCCTCTGTCCCCCGCTGTGTACCGCTGTGTCCCGATGTGTCCCGCTGTGTCGCCGCTTTTTCACTTCTGTGTCTTGCTGTGTCCCGCTGTGTCCACGCTGTGTCCCACTCTGTCCCAGGCTGTGTCCCGCTGTGTCCCCCGCTGTGTTCCGCTGTGTCACTGCTGTGTCACTGCTGTGTCCCGCTGTGTCCCCACTGTGTCCCCGGTGTGTCCCGCTGTGTCCCCGCTGTGTCCCACTCTGTCCCCACTGTGTCCCGCTTTGTCCTGCTGTGTCCCCCGCTGTGTTCCGCTGTGTGCCCCCTTTGTTCCCCTCTGTGTTCTGCTGTGTCCCGTGCTGTGTCCCCGCTGTGTCCCGCTGTGTTCTCGCTGTGTAACGCTGGGTCCCCCTTTGTGTCCCGCTGTGTCCCCCGCTCTGTCCCCGCTGTGTCCCGCTGTGTCCCCCTGTGTCCTGCTTTGTTGGCTGCTGTGTCCCCCGCTGTGTCCTGCTGTGTCCCGCTGTGTCCCCGTTGTTCCCCGATTTGTCCCCACTGTCCCCCGCTGTGTCCCTCGCTGTGTACCTCTGTGTCCCGCTCTGTCCTCGCTTTGTCCCTGCTGTGTTCCACTCTCTCCCGCTGTGTGCGGCTCTGTGTCCCCTGCTGTGTCCCCCACTGTGTTCCCCGCTGTGTCCAACTGTGTCCTCGCTGTGTCTCGCTGTGTCCCCGCTCTGTTCCCGCTGTGTCCTGCTGTATCCCCGCTGTGTCCCGATGTGTACCGCTGTGTCTGCCTCCGTGTACCCCGCTGTGTCGCGCTGTGTCCGCCTCTGTGTCCCCCCCTGTGTCCCGCTGTGTCCCCATTGTGTCCCTGCTGGGTCCCGCTGGGTCTTGCTGTGTCCCCGCTGTGTCCCCGCTGTGTCCTGCTGTTTCCCAGCTGTGTCCCGCTGTGTCCCGCTGTGTCCCCGCTGTGTCCCGATGTATACCGCTGTGTCTGCCTCTGTGTACCCCGCTGTGTCCTGCAGTGTCCTCGCTGTGTCCCCCGCTGTTTCCCGCTGTTTCCCGCGCTGTGTCACCAGCTGTGTCCTTTGATGTGTCCCCAGCTGAGTCCCGCTGTGTCCCCCGCTGTTTACCGCTGTGTCCCCCACTGTGTCCCCCGCTTTGTCCCCCTGTCTCCCCACTCTGTCCCGTTGTGTCCCGCTGTGTCCCTCTGTGTCACCCTCTGTGTCCCCCTGTGTCCCCGCTGTTTCCCACTGTGACCCCCGCGCTGTCCTGCTGTGTCCCCGTTGTCCACCGGTGTGTCCCCTCTGTCCCCCGCTGTGTCCTCGCTGTGTCCCGCTGTGTCCTGGTGTGTCCCGCTGTGTCCCCGCTTTGTCCCCCGCTTTGTCCCCGCTGTGTCCCGCTGTGTCCCGCTGTGTCCCCCGCTGTGTCCCGCTGTGTCCCCTGCTGTGTCCTCCGCTGTGTCCCGCTGTGTCCCGTTGTGTCCTTGCTGTCTCCCCGCTGTGTCCTGCTGTGTGCCTCTGTGTCCCCGCTGTCCCCCGCTGTTTCCCACGCAGTGTCCCGCTGTGTCCCCGCTGTGTCCCCGCTGTGTCCTGCTGTGTCCCTGGTGTGTCCTCACTGTGTAACCGCTAAGTCCATCTGTGTCCCCGCAGTGTCCCACTGTGTCCCCCGCTGTTTCCCCGCTGTGTCCCTGCTGTGTCCTCCTGTGTCCCGCTGTGTCCTCGCTGTGTCTTTCTGTATCCCGCTGTGTCCCCCGCTGTGTCCCCCACTATTTCCCCGCTGTGACCCGCTGTGTCCATGCTGTGTCCCCCGCTGTGTCCTGCTGTGTCCCGCTGTGTTCCCCGCTGTGTCCCGCTGTGTCCCCGCTGTGTCCCTGCTGTGTTCCACTCTCTCCCGCTGTGTGCGGGTCTGTGTCCCCTGCTGTGTCCCCCGCTGTGTCCCGCTGTATCCCGGTGTGTCCCGCTTTGTCCCACGCTGTGTCCCACTGTTTCACACTGTGCCCCTGCTGTGTCCCCGCTGTGTCCCACTGTGTACCATGCTGTGTCCCACTGTGTCCCCACTGTGTCCCGCTTTGTCCCGCTGTGTCCCCTGCTGTGTCCCGCTGTGTGCTCCCTTTGTTCCCCTCTGTTTCCTTCTGTGTCCCCTGCTGTGTCCCCGCTGTGTCCCGCTGTGTCCCCGCTGTGTAACGCTGCCTCCCCCTTTGTGTCCCGCTGTGTCCCCCGAAGTGTCCCCGCTGTGTCCCGCTGTGTCCCCCTGTGTCCTGCTGTGTCCCATGCTGTGTCCCGCTGTGCCCCCGCTGTGTCCCGTAGTGTCCTCTCTGTGTCCCCAGCTGTGTCCCATTGTGTCCCCTGCTGTGTCCCCCACTGTGTCCCGCTGTGTCCCCCGCTGTGTCCCGCTGTGTCCCGCTGTGTCCCTGCTGTCCGCCGGTGTGTCACCGCTGTCCCCCGCTATATCCTCCGCTGTGTCCCGCTGTGTTCTCGCTGTGTCTCATTGTGTCCCCGCTTTGTCTCGGCTGTGTCCCGCTGTGTCCCTGATGTGTCCTCGCTGTGTAACCGCTGAGTCCCTCTGTGTCCCCGCTGTGTCCCACTGTGTCCCCCGCTGTATCCCCGCTGTGTCTCCGCTGTGTCCTGCTGTGTCCCCGCTGTGTCCCGCTGTGTCGCGCTGTGTCCCCGCTGTGTCCTGATGTGTACTGCTGTGTCTGCCTCTGTGTACCCCGCTGTGTACTGCTGTGTCTCCCGCTGTGTCCTGCTGTGTCCTCGCTGTGTCCCCCACTGTTTCCCGCTCTTTTCCCCACTGTGTCACCCGCTGTGTCCTTTGATGTTTCCCCAGCTGTGTACCGCTGTGTCCCCCGCTGTGTACCGCTGTGTCCCCCACTGTGTCCCCCTCTTTGTCCCCGCTGTGTCCCCGCTCTGTCCCGCTGTGTCCCGCTTTGTCCCTCTATGTTGCCCCCTGTGTCCCCCTGTGTCTCTGCTTTTTACCACTGTGACCCCCGCACTGTCCTGTTGTGTCCACGTTGTCCATTGGTGTGTCCCCTCTGTCCCCCGCTGTGTTCCCTGCTCTGTCCCGCTGTGTTCCCCGCTGTGTCCCGCTGTGTCCCCTGCTATATCCTGCTCTGCCCCCGCTGTGTCCCGCTGTGTCCCTGCTGTATCCCCGTTGTGTCCCACTGTGTACCCCGCTGTGTCCCACTCTGTCCCGCTGTGTCCTCTGCTGTGTTCCCCTCTGTGTCCTGCTGTTTCTGGCTGT
>NW_012288149.1:0-6191 GCF_000151885.1 Dipodomys ordii
TGTCCCCTCTCTGTCCCCCGCTGTGTCCCCCGCTGTGTCCCGCTGTGTCCCGCTGTGTCACACTGTGTCACACTGTGTCCCGTATTGTCCCGCTTTGTCCCCCGCTGTGACCTCGTTGTGTTTCCCGCTGTGTCCCGCTGTGTACCACTCTGTGACCCCGCTGTGTCCCACTCGGTATCCCGCTGTGTCCCTCTATGTTCCCGCAGTGTCCCCGCTGTGTCGCGCTGTGTCCTTGCTGTGTCCACTGCTGTGTCCCGTTGTGTCCCCAGCTGTGTTCCCCGTTGTGTCCCGCTGAGTCCCCCGCTGTGTTCGCCGCTGTGTCCCTGCTGTGTCCCTGGTGTGTCCCAGCTGTGTCCCGCTGTGTCCCGCTTTGTCCTCGCTGTGTCCCAAGCTGTGTTCCGCTGTGTTCCCCGCTGTGTCCCGCTGTGTCCCGCTGTGTCCCTGCTGTGTCCCACTGTGTCCCCCGCTGTGTCCCGCTGTGTCCCTGCTGTGACCCGCTCTGTCCCCGCTGTATTGACGCTGTGTCCCGGTGTGTCCCACTGTGTCCGCGCTGTGTTCCCGGCTGTGTCCCGCTGTGTACCCCTCTGTGTCCCCCGCTGTGTCCCGCAGTGTCCCCGGCTGTGACCCGCTGTGTTCCGCTGTGTCCCCCGCTGTGTCCCCACTGTGTGCCCCCGGTGTCCCGCTGTGTCCCCTCTCTGTCCCCAGCTGTCCCCCGCTGTTGTCCTCGCTGTTTCCCCCACTGTGTCCCGCTGTGTCCCCGCTATGTCCCCAGCTGTGTCCCGCTGTGTCCCGCTATGTACCCAGCTGTGTCCCGCTATGTTCCCGCAGTGTCCCGCTTTGTCCCGCTGTGTCCTCGCTGTGTCCCCCGCTGTGTCCCGTTGTGTCCCCAGCTGAGTACCTCGCTGTGTCCCGCTGTGTCCATGCTGTATCGACGCTGGGTCCCACTGGTTCCCGCTGTGTCCTCCCTGTTTCCCCAGCTATGTCCCGCCGTGTCTGCCACTGTGTCCCGCTGTGTCTACTGCTTTGTCCCCGCTGTGTCCCACTGTGTCCTCGCTGTGTCCCCCGCTGTCTCCCGCTTTGTCCCCCGCTTTGTTCCGCTGTGTCACGCTGTGTCCTCCCTGTGTCCCCCGCTGTATCCCGCTGTGTCCCCGCTATGTTCCCAGCTGTGTCCCGCTGTGTTCCGCTGTGTCCCTCGCTGTGTCCCGCTCTGTTCCCGCAGTGTCCCGCTGTGTCCCGCTGTGTCCTCGCTGTGTCCCCCGCTGTGTCCCGTTGTGTCCCCAGCTGTGTACCTCGCTGTGTCCCGCTGTGTCACCGCTGTATCGACGCTGGGTCCCACTGGGTCCCGCTGTGTCCTCCCTGTGTCCCCAGCTATGTCCTGCCGTGTCCGCCAGTGTGTCCCGCTGTGTCTACTGCTTTGTCGCCGCTGTGTCCCGCTGTGTCCCGCTGTGTCCTCGCTGTGTCCCACGCTGTGTTCTGCTGTGGCCTCGCTTTTTTCCTCGCTGTGTCCCGCTGTGTACCCCTCTGTGTCCCCTGCTGTTTCCCGCTGTGTCCCCTGCTGTGTTCCTGCTGTGTCCCCGCTGTGTTGCACTGTTTCCCGCTGTGTACTGCTGCGTCCCCTGCTGAGTCCCGCTGTGTCCCCGCTGTGTCCCAATGTGTCCTCGCTCTGTCCCCCGCTGTGTACCGCTGTGTCCTTCCTGTGTCCCCCGCTGTGTCCCGCTGTGTCCCGCTGTGTCCCCCGCTGTGTCCCCCGCTATGTCCCGCTGTGTCCCCCGCTGTGTCCCGCTCTGTCCTTGCTGTGTCCCCCACAGTGTGCCGCTGTGTCCTCGCTGTGTCCCCCCCTGTGTCGCGCTGTGTCCTTTTGTGTCACGCTGTTTCCCCGCTGTGTCCCTCTGTGTACCTCGCTGTGTCCAGCTTTGTCCCCGCTGTGTCTCGCTGTGTCCCACGCTCTGTCCCACACTGTGTCCCGCAGTGTCCCGCGCTGTGTACTGCTGTGTCCTCCGCTGTGTCCTGCTGTGTCCCCCGCTGAGTCCCCGCTGTGTCACCGCTGTGTCCCGCTGTTTCCTCTCTGTGTCCCCTGCTGTCTCCCTCTCTGTCCCCCGCTGTGTCTCACGCTTTGTCCCTGCTGTGTCCCACTGTGTCCCGCTGTGTCCGGCTGTGCCCCCACTGTGTCCCGTTGTGTCCACAACTGTGTACCACGCTGTGTAACGCTGTGTCCCCGCTGTATCGACGCTCTGTCCCACTGTGTCCCGCTGTGTCCTCGCTGTGTTCCCCGCTGTGTCCCGCTGTGTCCCCTGCTGTGTCCCCCGCTGAGTCCTTGCTGTGTCCCCTGCTGTGTCCCGCTGTGTCCTCACTGGGCCCCCACTGTGTCCCGCTGTGTCCCCCGCTGTGTCCCGCATGTCCGGCTATGTCCTTCTCTGTCCCCGCTGTGTCCCGCTGTGTCCCGCTGTGTCCCCGCTGTGTGCCTGTTGTGTCCCGCTGTGTCCCATTTTGTCCCCGCTGTGTTCCGCTGTGTCCCCTGCTCTGTCCCCCGCTGTGTCCTTGCTGTGTCCCTGCTGTGTCCCGCTGTGTCCTCACTGGGTCCCCCACTGTGTCCCGCTGTGTCCCCCGCTGTGTCCCGCTGTGTCCGGCTATGTCCCTCTCTGTCCCCGCTGTGTCCCGCTTTGTCCCGCTATGTCACCGCTGTGTGCCTGCTGTGTCCCGCTGTGTCCCACTGTGTCCCCGCTGTGTCCCGCTGTGTCCCGCTGTGTCCCCGCTGTGTGACCGCTGTGTCCCGCTGTGTACCCCGCTGTGTCCAGCTGTGTCACCGCTTTGTCTCGCTGTGGCCACTCTCTGTCTCCGCTGTCCCCCTCTGTGTGCCCCACTGTGGCCCGCTGTGTCCCGCTGTGTCCCCCGCTTTCTCCTTCTGTGTCCCGCAGTGTCCCCGCTGTGTCCCGCTGTGTAACACTCTGTCCGGTGGTGTCCCACTTTGTCCCACGATGTGTCCCCCGGTGAGCCCCTCTGTGTCACCGCTGTGTCCCCCTGTGTCCTCGCTGTGTCCCCCGCTGTCTCCCGCTTTGACTCCCGCTGTGTTCCGCTGTGTCCCGCTGTGTCCCCGCTGTGTCCCCAGTTGTGTCCCGCTGTGTCCCGCTGTGTACCCCGCTGTGTGCTGCTATGTTCCCGCAGTGTACCCGCTGTGTCCCGCTGTGTCCCGCTGTGTCCTTGCTGTGTCCCCAGCTGTGTACCCCACTGTGTCCCGCTGTGTCCCTGCTGTCTCCCTCTCTGTCCCCCGCTGTGTCTCACGCTTTGTCCCTGCTGTGTCCCACTGTGTCCCGCTGTGTCCGGCTGTGCCCTCACTGTGTCCCGTTGTGTCCACAACTGTGTACCACGCTGTGTAACGCTGTGTCCCCGCTGTATCGACGCTCTGTCCCACTGTGTCCTGCTGTGTCCTCGCTGTGTTCCCCGCTGTGTCCCGCTGTGTCCCCTGCTGTGTCCCCCGCTGTGTCCTTGCTGTGTCTCCTGCTGTGTCCCGCTGTGTCCTCACTGGGTCCCCCACTGGGTCCCGCTGTGTCCCCCGCTGTGTCCCGCATGTCCGGCTATGTCCTTCTCTGTCCCCGCTGTGTCCAGCTATGTCCCGATGTGTCCCCGCTGTGTGCCTTTTGTGTCCTGCTGTGACCCACTGTGTCCCCGCTGTGTCCCGCTGTGTCCCCCGCTTTGTCCCCCGCTGTGTCCTTGCTGTGTCCCTGCTGTGTCCCGTTGTGTCCTCACTGGGTCCCCCACTGTGTCCTGCTGTGTCCCCGCTGTGTCCCGCTGTGTCCCGCTGTGTCCCCGCTGTGTGCCTGCTGTGTCCCGCTGTGTACCCCGCTGTGTCCAGCTGTGTCACCGCTTTGTCTCGCTGTGGCCACTCTCTGTCTCCGCTGTCCCCCGCTGTGTGCCACGCTGTGTCCCGCTGTGTCCCGCTGAGTCCCCCGCTTTCTCCTTCTGTGTCCCGCAGTGTCCCCGCTGTGTCCCGCTGTGTAACACTGTGTCCCGTGGTGTCCCACTTTGTCCCACGCTGTGTTCCCCGGTGAGTCCCCTCTGTGTGGCCGCTGTGTCCCCCTGTGTCCTCGCTGTGTCCCCCGCTGTCTCCTGCTTTGACTCCCGCTGTGTTCCGCTGTGTCCCGCTGTGTCCCCGCTGTGTCCCCAGCTGTGTCCCGCTGTGTCCCGCTGTGTACCCTGCTGTGTCCTGCTATGTTCCCGCAGTGTCCCCGCTGTGTCCCGATGTGTCCCGCTGTGTCCTTGCTGTGTCCCCAGCTGTGTACCCCACTGTGTCCCGCTGTGTCCCTGCTGTATCGACGCTGTGTCCCGCTGTGTTCCGCTGTGTCCTCCCTTTGTCCAACGCTGTGTCCCGCTGTGTTTACTACTGTGTCCCTGCTGTGTCCCCACTGGGTTCAGCTGGGTCCCTGATGTATCCACGCTGGGTCCCGCTGGGTCCTGGTCTGTCATCCCTGTGTCCCCCGCTGTGTACCGCTCTGTCCCCCGCTGTGTCTCTTCTGTGTCCCCGCTGTGTCCCGCTTTGTCCCGCTGTATACTGCTGTGTCCCCGGCTGAATCACGCTGTGTCCCAATGTGTCCCAATGTGTCCTCGCTCTGTCCCCCGCTGTGTCCTCCTTGTGTCCCCCGCGGTGTCCCGCTGTGCCCCGCTGTGTCCGCCGCTATGTCCCTCTGTGTCCCCCGCTGTGTCCCACTGTGTCCTTGCTGTGTCCCATGCTGTGTGCCGCTGTGTCCTTGCTGTGTCCCCCGCTGTGTCCCGCTGTGTCCTGCTGTGTCACGCTGTTTCCCCACTGCGTCCCCGCTGTGTCCCTCTGTGTACCCCGCTGTGACCAGCTTTGTCCCCGCTGTGTCTCGCTGTGTCCCACGCTCTGTCCCCCACTGTGTCCCGCTCTGTCCCCCTCTGTGTCCCGCTGTGTCCCCCGCTGTGTCCCACTGTGTCCACGCAGTATCACTGCTGTTGCCTGCTGTGTCCCGCTGTGTTCCGTGGTGTCCCTCTTTGTCTCCCGCTGAGACCCCGCTGTGTCAATGCTGTGTCCTGCTTTGTCCTCGCTGTGTCCCCCACTGTCTCCAGCTCTGTCCCCCGCTGTGTCTCACGCTTTGTCCCCGCTGTGTCCCACTGTGTCCCGCTGTGTCCCACTGTGCCCCCACTGTGTCCCGTTGTGTCCACAGCTGTGTACCACGCTGTGTAACGCTGTGTGCCCGCTGTCTCGACGCTGTGTCCAGCTGTGTCCCCTGCTGTGTCCTCGCTGTGTCCCCCGTTGTGTCCCCCTGTGTCCCCCGCTGTGTCCCGCTGTGTCCTCGCTGGGTCTCCCGTTGGGTCCCGCTGTGTCCCCCGCTATGTCCCGCTGTGTACCGCTGTGTCCCCCGCTGTGTCCTGTTGTGTCCCCAGCTGTGTACCCCGTTGTGTCCCGCTGTATCGACGCTGTGTCCCACTGGGTCCCGCTGTTTCCTTCCTGTGTTGCCCGCGGGGTCTCGCTGTGTCCCCGCTGTATCGACACTGTGTCCCCGCTGTGTCCCGCTCTGTCCCGCTCTGTCCTCGCTGTGTCCCCTGCTGTGTCCCGTTGTGTCCCCAGCTGTGTCCCCTGCTATGTCCCGCTGTGTCTACTGCTGTGTCCACGCTGTGTCCCGCTTTGTCTCACTGTGTCCCGCTGTGTCCTCTCTGTGTCCCCCGCTATGTTCCGCTGTGTCCTCGCTGTGTCCCTTGCTGTGTCCCGCTGTGTCCCCATTGTGTCTCCCGCTGTGTCGCGCTGTGTCCCGCTGTGTCCCCCACTGTGTCCGCTGCTGTGTCCTGCTGTGTCCCCCGCTGTGTCACCAATGTGTCCCACTGTGTCCTCGCTGTGTCCCGCTGTGTCTCCCTGTGCCCCCACTCTGTCCTGATGTGTCCACAGCTGGGTACCATGCTGTGTAACACTGTGTCCTCGCTGTATCGACGCTGTGTCCTGCTGGGTCCCGCTGTGTCCTTGCTGAGTTCCCCGCTGTGTCCCGCTGTGTCCCCAGCTGTGTCCCCCGCTGTGTCCCGCTGTGTCCTAGCTGGGTCCCCTGCTGTGTCCCGCTGTGTCCCCTGCTGTGCTCCGCTGTGTCCCGCTATGTCCCGCTTGGTCCCTGCTGTGTCCCCGCTGTGTGCCCGGCATGTGTCCTGCTGTGTACTACGTTGTGTCCAGCTGTGTCACCGCTGCGTCTCTC
>NW_012288150.1:0-5372 GCF_000151885.1 Dipodomys ordii
TGTTCCGGTGTGTCCCGCTGTGTACTGCTGTGCCCCGCTGAGTCCCGCTGTGTCCCCGCTGTGTCCCAATGTGTCCTCGCTATGTCCCCCACTGTGTCCCGCTGTGTCCTCCCTGTGTTCCCCACTGTGTCCCGCTGTGTTCCTCTATGTCCCCCGCTATGTCTCGCTGTGTCCCCCGCTGTGTCCCACTGTGTCCTTGCTGTGTCCCCCGTTCTGTGCCGCTGTGTCCTCGCTGTGTCCCTGGCTGTTTCCCGATGTGTCCTGCTGTGTCACGCTGTTTCCCCACTCTGTCCCCGCTGTTTCCCTCTGTGTACCCCGCTGCGTCCAGCTTTGTCCCCGCTGTGTCTCACTGTGTCCCACACTCTGTCCCCCGCTGTGCCCCGCTGTGTCCCCCGCTGTTTCGCATTGTGTCCCCCACTGTGTCCCGCTGTGTCCCCGCAGGTTCACCTCTGTTTCCCACTGTGTCCCGCTGTGTTCCGTGGTGTCCTCGCTGTGTCCCCTTGCTGTGTCCCGTTGTGGCCCGCTGTGTCCTCACTGTGTCCCCCTGCTGTGTCCCGTTGTGTCCCGCTGTTTCACCGATGTGTCCCACACTGTGTCCCGCTGTGTCCCCCACTGTGTCCCTTTGTGTCCCGAGCTGTGTAAACCGCTGTGTAACGCTGTGTCCCCGCTGGGTCCCACTGGGTCCTCGCTGTGTTTCCCGTTGTGTCCCGCTGTGTCCCCCGCTGTGTCCCCCGCTGTGTCCTGCTGTGTCCCCCGCTGTGTCTCGTTGTGTCCCGCTGTGTCCCCTGCTGTATCCCTGCTGTGTCCCTGCTGTGTCTCGCTGTGTACCGCTGTGTCCCGCTGTGTCCTCACTGTGTCCCACGCTGTGTTCCGCTGTGTCCTCGCTGTGTTCCCCGATGTGTCCCTTTGTGTCCCCAGCTGTGACCCTGCTCTGTCCCGCTGTGTTCCGCTGTGTCCCGCTGTGTCCCGCTGTGTTCCCCGCTGTGTCCCACGGTGTACCCTTCTGTGTCCCCCTCTGTGTCCCACTGTGTCCCCCGCTGTGTCCCGCTGTGTCCCTCTGTGTACTACTGTGTCCCACGCTGAGTGATGCTGTGTCCCCACTGTGTCCCCGCTGTGTACCCCGCTGTGTCCCCCACTGTGTCCCGCTGTGTCACCCGCTGTGTCCCGCTGTGTCCCGCTGTGTCCCCGCTGTATCAACGCTGTGTCCCGCTGGGTCCCGTTGTGTCCTCGCTGTGTTTCCCGCTGTGTTCACCGCTGTGTCCCCGCTGTATCGATGCTGTGTCCCGTTGTGTCCCGCTGTGTCCTCCCTGTGTCCCCCGCTGTCTCCCGCTTTGTCCCACGTTGTGTCCTGCTGTGTCCCGCTGTGTCCTCGCTCTGTCCCGCGCTGTGTCCGGCTGTGTCCCTGCTATGTCCCCCGCTGTGTCCCACTGTGTCCCGCTGTGTACCCTGCTGTGTCCTACCATGTTCCCGCAGTGTCCCAGCTGTGTCCCGCTGTGTCCCGCTGTGTCCCGTGGTGTCCCGCTTTGTCCCCCTCTGTGTCCCCCGGTGAGTCCCTGCTGTGTCCCCGCTGTGTCCCGCTGTGTCCCCCGCTGTGTCCCGCTGTGTCCCCCGCAGTGTCCCGCTGTGTCTACTGCTGTGTCTCTGCTGCGTCCCACTGTGTCCCGATGTGTCCCGCTGTGTCCTCGATGTGTCCCACACTGTGTTCTGCTGTGTCCTCTCTGTGTCCCCCGGTGTGTCCCTTTGTGTCCCCATCTATGTACCCGCTGTGTCCCGCTGTGTCCCCGCTGTATCGACGCTGTGTCCCGCTGTGTCCTCGCTGTGTTCCCCGCTGTGTCCCGGTGTGTACCCCTCTGTGTCCCCCTCTTTGTCCCGCTGTGTCCCCCACTGTGTCCCGCTGTGTCCCACTGTGTACTGCTGTGTTCCGCTGTGTCCCTCGCTGTGTCCCGCTGTGTCCCGCTGTGTACTGCTGTGTCCCCCAGTGTGTCCCCCTGTGTCCCCGCAGTCTCCCCGCTGTGTCCCGCTGTGTCACACTGTGTCCCATGGTGTCCGGCTTTGTCACACGCTCTGTCCCCCGCTGTGTCCCCCGCTTTATCCCCACTGTTTCCCGCTGTGTTCCCGCTTTATTGACGCTTTGTCCCGCTTTGTCCTCGCTGTTTTCCCCTCTGTGTCCCGCTGTGGCCCCCTCTCTGTCCCCCGCTGTGTCTCCCAGAGTCCCCCGCTTTGTCCCGCTAAGTCTCCTGCTGTGTCCTCGCTGTGTCCCGCTGTGTCCCGCTGTGTCCTCGCTGTATCACACGCTCTGTCCCGCTGTGTCCTCACTATTTCCCCCGCTGTGTACCGCTATGTCCCCCGCTGTGTCCCCGCTGTATCAACGGTGTGTCCCACAGGGTCCCGCTGGGTCCTCGCTGTGTTCCCTGTTGTGTCCCGCTGTGTCCCCCGCTGTGTCCCGCTGTGTCGCCCGCTTTCTCCGGCTGTGGCCCCCGCTGTGTCTCATGATTTGTGCCCGCTGTGTCCCACTGTGTCCCGCTGTGTACCGCAGTGTCCCCCACTATGTCCCTTTGTGTCCTCAGCTGTGTAACCCGCTGTGTAAGGCTGTGTACCCGCTGTATCGACGCTGTGTCCCGCTGTGTCCCTCTGTGTCCTCGCTGTATCACACGCTCTATCCCGCTGTGTCCTCACTATGTCCCCCGCTGTGTACCTCTGTGTCCCCCGCTGTGTCCTGCTGTGTCCCCCGCTGTGTTCCCGCTGTATCGACGGTGTGTCCCGCAGGGTCCCGCTGGGTCCTCGCTGTGTTCCCTGTTGTGTCCCGCTGTATCCCCCACTGTGTCCACCGGTGTGTCCTGCTGTGCCACCCGCTGTGTCCCGTTGTGTTCGGCTGTGTCCCCCGCTGTGTCCCTGCTGTGTCCACGCTGTGTCCCGCTGTGTCCCGCTGTGACCTCTCTGTGTCCCACGCTGTGTCCTGCTGTGTCCCGATGTGTCCAACTATGACTCTGCTGAGTCCCCCTGTGTGCCCGCTGTGTCCCGCTGTGTCGTCGCTCTGTCCCCCGCTGTGTCCCGCTGTGTCCCGCACTGTGTCCCGCTGTGTCCCGCTGTATCCCACTGTGTCCCCGCTGTGAGCCCGCTGTGTCCCCTCTCTGTCCCATGCTGTCCCCCACTGTGTCCCGCTGTGTCCCGCTGTGTCCCCCAGTGGGTCCCCTTGTGTCCCCTTGTGTCCCCGCTGTGTCCCGCTGTGTCACACTGTGTCCCGTGGTGTCCAGCTTTGTCACCCGCTGTGTCTCCCGCTGAGTCCCCTCTGTGTCCCCGCTGTGTCCTTCTGTGTCCCCCGCTGTGTCCCGCTGTGTCCTCGCTGTGTTTCCCGCTGTGTCCCACTGTGTACCCCTCTGTGTCCCCCTATGTGTCCCGCTGTGTCCCCCGCTGTGTCCCGCTGTGTCCCTCTGTGTCCCTCTGTGTCCCCGCTGTGTCCTGCTGTATACTGCTGTGCCCCCGCTGAGTCCCGCTGTGTCCCCGCTGTGTCCCGCTGTGTCCCTCTGTGTCCCCCTCTTTGTCCCACTGTGTCCCGACTATGTCCCCCGCTGTGTACCTCTGTGTCCCCCGCTGTGTCCTGCTGTGTCCCCCGCTGTGTTCCCGCTGTATCGACGGTGTGTCCCGCAGGGTCCCGCTGGGTCCTCGCTGTGTTCCCTGTTGTGTCCCGCTGTATCCCCCGCTGTGTCCACCGGTGTGTCCTGCTGTGCCCCCCACTGTGTCCCGTTGTGTTCGGCTGTGTCCCCCGCTGTATCCCTGCTGTGTCCCTGCTGTGTCACCGCTGTGTCCCGCTGTGTCCCGCTGTGACCTCTCTGTGTCCCACGCTGTGTCCCGCTGTGTCCCGCGGTGTCCCGATGTGTCCCACTATGACTCTGCTGAGTCCCCCTGTGTGCCCGCTGTGTCCCGCTGTGTCGTCGCTCTGTCCCCCGCTGTGTCCTGCTGTGTCCCCCACTGTGTCCCGCTGTGTCCCGCTGTATCCCACTGTGTCCCCGCTGTGCGCCCACTGTGTCCCCTCTCTGTCCCATGCTGTCCCCCGCTGTGTCCCGCTGTGTCCCGCTGTGTCCCCCAGTGGGTCCCCTTGTGTCCCCGCAGTGTCCCCGCTGTGTCCCGCTGTGTCACACTGTGTCCCGTGGTGTCCAGCTTTGTCACCCGCTGTGTCTCCCGCTGAGTCCCCTCTGTGTCCCTGCTGTGTCCTTCTGTGTCCCCCGCTGTGTCCCGCTGTGTCCTCGCTGTGTTTCCCGCTGTGTCCCACTGTGTACCCCTCTGTGTCCCCCTATGTGTCCCGCTGTGTCCCCCGCTGTGTCCCGCTGTGTCCCTCTGTGTCCCTCTGTGTCCCCGCTGTGTCCTGCTGTATACTGCTGTGCCCCCGCTGAGTCCCGCTGTGTCCCCGCTGTGTCCCGCTGTGTCCCGCTGTGTCCCCCTCTTTGTCCCACTGTGTCCCGCTGTGTCCCCCGCTGTGTCCCCCGCTGTGTCCCGCTGTGTCCCCCGCTATGTCCCGCTGTGTCCACTGCTGTGTCCCCGCTGTGTCCCACTTTTTCCACCGCTGTGTTCCGCTGTGTCCTCGCTGTGTCACCTGGTGTATCCTGCTGTGTCCCCCGCTGTGTCCTGCTGTGTCCCGCTGTGTCCCTGCTGTGACCCTCAGTGTCCCGTTGTGTCCCCGCTGTGGACCCGCTGTGTCCCTCTGTGTTTATCTCGCTGTGTCCAACTTTGTCCCCACTGTGTCTCGCTGTGTCCCACGCTCTGTCCCCCACTTTGATCCGCTCTGTCCCCCAGCTGTGTCGTGCTGTGTACCGCTGTGTCCCCGGATGTGTCTCACTGTGTCCCCGCAGTGTCACCTCTGTTTCCTGCTGTGTACCGCTGTGGTCCGTGGTGTCCCGCTTTGTCCCCCGCTCTGTCTGCCGCTGAGTCCCCGCTGTGTCCCCGCTGTGTCCCCCGCTGTCTCCCGCTCTGTCCCCCGCTGTGTCTCACACTTTGTCCCGTCTATGTCCCACTGTGTCCCGCTGTGTCCCGCTGTGTCCCCCACTGTGTCGCTTTGTGTCCCCAGCTGTGTAACCCGCTGTGTAACGCTGTGTCCCCACTGTATCAACGCTGTGTCCCGCTGGGTCCCGCTGTGTCCTCGCTGTGTTCCCCATTGTGTCCCACTGTGTCCCCCGCTGTGTCCCCCCTGTGTCTTGCTGTGTCCCCTCCTGTGTCTCGTTGTGTCCCGCTGTGTCCTCGGCTGTATCTCTGGTGTGTCCCTGTTGTGTTCCCGCTGTGTCCCGCTGTGTCCGGCTGTGTCCCGCTGTGTCCCGCTGTGACCCTGCTGAGTCCCCCTGTGTGCCCACTGTGTCCCGCTGTGTCGTCGCTCTGTCCCC
>NW_012288151.1:0-4084 GCF_000151885.1 Dipodomys ordii
CCGCTGTGTCCCCCGCTATGTCCCGCTGTGTATCTCTGTGTCCGCCGCTGTGTCCCACTGTGTCCCCGCTGTATCCCCCGCTGTGTTTAGATGTGTTCCCGCTGTGTCCCGCTGAGTCCGGCTGTGTCCCCCTCTGTGTCCCCGCTCTGTCCCTGTTGCGTCCCCCGCTGTGTCCCCCGCTGTGCCCCGCTGTGTCCCCCCTGTGTCCCCCGCTTTGTCCCACAGTGTCCCCCGCTGAGTCCCCCGTTGTGTCCCCTCTGTGTCCTGCTGTGTCCCTTGCTGTGTCCCCCGCTGTGTCCCGCTGTGTCCCCCGCTGTATCTCCCGTTGTGTCCCCGCTGTGTCCCTGCTGTGTTCCTGCTATGTCCCGCTGTGTCCCACTGTGTCCCCGCTTTGTCCCTGTTTTGTCCCCGCTGTGTCCCGCTGTGTCCTTGCTTGTCCCCTGCTGTGTCCCGCTGTGTCCCCTGCTCTGTCCCCTGTTGTGTCCCGCTGTGTCCCGCTGTGTCCCCGCTGTGTCCCCAGCTGTGACACCGCTCTGTCCCCGTTTTGTCCCTGCTGTGTTCCCCGCTGTGTCCTGCTGTGTCCCCACTGTGTGTCTGCTGTATCCACGATGTGTCCAAATGTGTCCAACTGTGTCCCGCTGTGTCCCGCTGTGTCCCCGCTTTGTCCCTGTTGTGTCCCCCGCTGTGTCCCGCTGTGTCCCCGCTATCCCCCACTGTGTCCCCCACTGTGTCCCGTTGTGTCTCCCGCTGTGTCCCGCTGTCTCCCTGCTGTATCCTGCTGTGTCCCTCGCTGTGTCCCCCGCTGTGTCCCGCTGTGTCCCCCGCTATGTCCCGCTGTGTATCTCTGTGTCCTCCGCTGTGTCCCGCTGTGTCTCCGCTGTATCCCCCGCTGCGTTTCGATGTGTTCCCGCTGTGTCCCTCTGAGTCCCGCTGTGTATCCGCTGTGTCCCCGCTGTGTCCCACTGTGTCTCCGCTCTGTCCCGCTGTGTCCCTGCTGTGTCCCCGCTGTGTCCCACTGTGTCTCCGCTCTGTCCCGCTGTGTCCCGATCTGTCCCGCTCTGTCCAACGCTGTGTCACCGCAGTGTCCCCTGCTGTGTCCCGCTGTGTCCCGCTGTGTCCCTCTCTGTCCCACGCTGTGTCCCCCGCTTTGTCCCCGCTGTGTCACCGCTGTGTCCCAATATGTCCCCCACTGTGTCCCGCTATGTCCCCGCTACATCCCCGCTGTGTCCCCCGCTGTATCCCCGCTGTGTCCTCCGCTGTGTCCCCGCTGTGTTCCTCTGTGTCCCCCACTGTGTCCCGCTGTGTCCCTCTGTGTCCCCCACTGTGTCCCCCGCTCTGTCCCGCTGGGTTCCGCTGTGTCCTCGCTGTGTTCCCCGCTGTGTCCCGCTGTGTCTCCCGCTGTGTCCCGCTGTGTCCCCCTGTGTCCCCCGCTTTGTCCCGCAGTGTCCCCCGATGTGTCCACCTCTGTGTCCCCGCTGTGTCCCTGCTGTGTTCCTGCTGTGTCCCGCTGTGTCCCCGATTTGTCCCTGTTGTGTCCCCCGCTGAGTCCCGCTGTGTCCCCGTTTTCCCCCACTGTGTCCCCGCTGTGTCCCGCTGTGTCCCTGCTGTGTCCCCTTTGTGTCCCCCGCTGAGTCCCGCTGTGTCCCGCTGTGTCCCCGCTGCCCCCACTGTGCCCCCGCTGAGTCCCCCGCGGTGCCCCGCTGTGTCCCCGCTGTGCCCCCACTTTGTCCCCTGTTGTGTCTGTCTGTGTCCCCCGCTATATCCCGCTGTGTATCGCTGTGTCCGCCGCGGTGTCCCGCTGTGTCCCCGCTGTGTCCCCCGCTGTGTCCCACTGTGTCCACCGATGTGTCCCGCTGAGTCCCTCTGTGTCCCCCTCTGTGTCCCCGCTGTGTCCCGCTGTGTCCCCGCTGTGTCCCCGCTGTGTCCCCGCTGTGTCCCGCTGTGTCCTTGCTTGTCCCCTGCTGTGTCCCGCTGTGTCCCCTGCTCTGTCCCCTGTTATGTCCCGCTGTGTCCCGCTGTGTCCCGCTGTGTCCCCGCTGTGTCCCCGGCTGTGACACCGTTGTGTCCCCTTTTTGTCCCTGCTGTGTTCCCCGCTGTGTCCTGCTGTGTTCCCACTGTGTGTCTGCTGTATCAACGATGTGTCCCGCTGTGTCCCCCTGTGTCCCGCTGTGTCCCCGCTTTGTCCCTGTTGTGTCCCCCGCTGTGTCCCCCTGTGCCCCCGCTATCCCCCACTGTGTCCCCCACTGTGTCCCGTTGTGTCTCCCGCTGTGTCCCGCTGTCTCCCTGCTGTATCCTGCTGTGTCCCTCGCTGTGTCCCCCGCTGTGTCCCGCTGTGTCCCCCGCTATGTCCCGCTGTGTCCACTGCTGTGTCCCCGCTGTGTCCCACTTTTTCCACCGCTGTGTTCCGCTGTGTCCTCGCTGTGTCACCTGGTGTATCCTGCTGTGTCCCCCGCTGTGTCCTGCTGTGTCCCGCTGTGTCCCTGCTGTGACCCTCAGTGTCCCGTTGTGTCCCCGCTGTGGACCCGCTGTGTCCCACTGTGTTTATCTCGCTGTGTCCAACTTTGTCCCCACTGTGTCTCGCTGTGTCCCACGCTCTGTCCCCCACTTTGATCCGCTCTGTCCCCCAGCTGTGTCGCGCTGTGTACCGCTGTGTCCCCGGATGTGTCTCACTGTGTCCCCGCAGTGTCACCGCTGTTTCCTGCTGTGTACCGCTGTGGTCCGTGGTGTCCCGCTTTGTCCCCCGCTCTATCTGCCGCTGAGTCCCCGCTGTGTCCCCCGCTGTCTCCCGCTCTGTCCCCCGCTGTGTCTCACACTTTGTCCCGTCTATGTCCCACTGTGTCCCGCTGTGTCCCGCTGTGTCCCCCACTGTGTCGCTTTGTGTCCCCAGCTGTGTAACCCGCTGTGTAACGCTGTGTCCCCACTGTATCAACGCTGGATCCCGCTGGGTCCCGCTGTGTCCTCGCTGTGTTCCCCATTGTGTCCCACTGTGTCCCCCGCCGTGTCCCCCCTGTGTCTTGCTGTGTCCCCTGCTGTGTCTCGTTGTGTCCCGCTGTGTCCTCGGCTGTATCTCTGGTGTGTCCCTGCTGTGTCCCCGCTGTGTCCCGCTGTGTCCCGCTGTGTCCCGCTGTGTCCCGCTGTGACCCTGCTGAGTCCCCCTGTGTGCCCGCTGTGTCCTGTTGTGTCCCCGGCTGTGTCCCGCTGTGTCCCCCGCTGTGTCCCGCTGTTTCCCCGCAGGGTCACCGCTGTTTCCCGCTGTGTCCCGCTGTGTTCCGTGGTGTCCCGCTTTGTCCCCCGCTGTGTCCGCCACTGAGTCCCCGCTGTGTCCCCGCTGTGTCCCCCAATTTGTCCCACTGTGTCCCACTGTGTCCCCCGCTGTGTCCCGCTGTGTCCCCCGCTGAGTCCCCGCTGTGTCTCACGCTTTGCCCCGCTTTGTCGCACTGTGTCACCCTGTGTCCCGCTGTATCCCCCACTGTGTCCCTTTGTTTCCCCAGCTGTGTACCCTGCTGTGTCCCATTGTGTCCCCGCTGTATCAAAGCTCTGTCCCGCTGGGTCCTGCTGTGTCCTCGCTGTGTTCCCCGTTGTGTCCCGCTGTGTCCCCGCTCTGTCCCGCTGTGTCCCCGCTGTATCGACGCTGTGTCCCGCTGGTTCCCGCTGTGTCCTCGCTGTGTTCCCCGCTGTGTCCCGCTGTGTACCCCACTGTGTCCCCCTCTTTGTCCCGCTGTGTCCCCCGCTTTGTCCCACTGTGTCCCGCAGTGTCCGCCACTGTGTCCCTGCTGTGTACCCGCTGTGTCCTGCTGTATACTGCTGTGTCCCCCGCTGCGTCCCGCTGTGTCCCCACTGTGTCCCCCGCTGTGTCCCCCCTGTGTCCCCTGCTTTGTCCCGCTGTGTCCCGCTGTGTCCCCCGCTGTGTCAGCCGCTGAGTCCCCGCTGTGTACCCGCTGTGTCCCGCTGTGTCCTCGCTTGTGTCCCCTGCTGTCTCCCGCTCTGTCCCCGGCTGTGTCTCTCGCTTTGTCCCCGCTGTGTCCCACTGTGTCCCGCTGTGTCCCGCTGTGTCCCCCTCTGTGTCCCTTCGTGTCCCCACCTG
>NW_012288152.1:0-7506 GCF_000151885.1 Dipodomys ordii
TCATATCGAAGCTGTGTCCCGCTGGGTCCCGCTGGGTCCTCGCTGTGTTCCCCGTTGTGTCCCGCTGTGTACTGCTGTGTTCCGCTGTGTCCCCCGCTGTGTCCCGCTGTGTACTGCTGTGTCCCACAGTGTGTCCCCTTGTGTCCCCGCTGTGTCCCGCTGTGTCACACTGTGTCCCGTGGTGTCCGGCTTTGTCACCCGCTCTGTCCCCCGCTGTGTCCGCCGCTTTGTCCCCGCTGTTTCCCGCTGTGTTCCCGCTTTATTGAGGCTGTGTCCCGCTGTGTCCTCGCTGTGTTCCCCTTTGTGTCCCGCTGTGGCCCTCTCTCTGTCCCCCGCTGTGTCCCGCAGTGTCCCCTGCTTTGTCCCGCTAAGTCCACTGCTGTGTCCCCGCTGTGTCCCGCTGTGTCCCGCTGTGTCCTCGCTGTATCACACGCTCTGTCCCGCTGTGTCCTCACTATGTCCCCCGCTGTGTACCGCTATGTGCCCCGCTGTGTCTCCGCTGTATCAACGGTGTGTCCCGCAGGGTCCCGCTGGGTCCTCGCTGTGTTCCCTGTTGTGTCCCTCTGTGTCCCCCGCTGTGTCCCGCTGTGTCCCCCGCTTTCTCCCGCTGTGCCCCCCACTGTGTCTCATGCTTTGTGCCCGCTGTGTCCCACTGTGTCCCGCTGTGTCCCGCAGTGTCCCGCAGTGTCCCTCACTGTGTCCCTTTGTGTCCTGAGCTGTGTAACCCGCTGTGTAACGCTGTGTACCCGCTGTATCGACGCTGTGTCCCGCTGTGTCCTGCTGTGTCCTCGCTGTATCACACGCTCTGTCCCGCTGTGTCCTCACTATGTCCCCCGCTGTGTACCTCTGTGTCCCGCTGTGTCCCCCGCTGTGTCCCCGCTGTATCGACGGTGTGTCCCGCAGGGTCCCGCTGGGTCCTCGCTGTGTTCCCTGTTGTGTCCCGCTGTGTCCCCCGCTGTGTCCCGCTGTGTCCCCCGCTTTCTCCCGCTGTGCCCCCCGCTGTGTCTCATGCTTTGTGCCCGCTGTGTCCCACTGTGTCCCGCTGTGTCCCGCAGTGTCCCCCACTGTGTCCCTTTGTGTCCCCAGCTGTGTAACCCGCTGTGTAATGCTGTGTACCCGCTGTATCGACGCTGTGTCCCGCTGTGTCCCGCTGTGTCCTCGCTGTGTCCCCTGCTGTATCCTGCTGTGTCCCCCGCTGTGTCCTGCTGTGTCCCGCTGTGTCCCTGCTGTGACCCTCAGTGTCCCGGTGTGTCCTCGCTGTGGTCCCGCTGTGTCCCGCTGTGTATATCTCGCTGTGTCCAGCTTTGTCCCCACTGTGTCTCGCTGTGTCCCACACTCTGTCCCCCACTTTGATCTGCTCTGTCCCCCAGCTGTGTTGCGCTGTGTACCGCTGTGTCCCCCGCTGTGTCTCGCTGTGTCCCCGCAGTGTCACCGCTGTTTCTTGCTGTGTACGCGATGGTCTGTGGTGTCCCGCTTTGTCCCCCGCTCTATCTGCCGCTGAGTCCCCGCTGTGTCCCCGCTGTGTCCCCCGCTGTCTCCCGCTCTGTCCCCCACTGTGTCTCACACTTTGTCCCGTGTATGTCCCACTGTGTCCCGCTGTGTCCCGCTGTGTCCCCCACTGTGTCCCTTTGTGTCCCCAGCTGTGTAACCCGCTGTGTAACGCTGTGTCCCCGCTGTATCAACGCTGTATCCCGCTGGGTCCCGCTGGGTCCTCGCTGTGTTCCCCATTGTGTCCCGCTGTGTCCCCCGCCGTGTCCCCCGCTGTGTCTTGCTGTGTCCCCTGCTGTGTCTCGTTGTGTCCCGCTGTGTCCTCGGCTGTATCTCTGGTGTGTCCCTGCTGTGTCCCCGCTGTGTCACGCTGTGTCCCGCTGTGACCCTGCTGAGTCCCCCTGTGTGCCCGCTGTGTCCCGCTGTGTCCCCCGCTGTGTCCCGCTGTATCCCGCTGTGTCCTCGCTGTGCGCCCGCTGTGTCCTGCTGAGTACCCCGCTGTGTCCAGCTGTGTCCCCGCTGTTCCCCGCTGTGTCCCCTCTCTGTCCCCTGCTGTCCCCCGCTGTGTCCCCTGCTGTGTCCCCCGCTGTGACCCGCTGTGTCCTGCTGTGTCCCCCAATGTGTCCCCCTGCGTCCCCGCAGTGTCCCCGCTGTGTCCCGCTGTGTCACACTGTGTCCCGTGGTGTCCGGCTTTGTCACCTGCTGTGTCCCCCGCTGAGTTCCCTCTGTGTCCCAACTGTGTCCTGTTGTGTCCCCCGCTGTGTCCCGTTGTGTCCCGCTGTGTCCTCCACTGTGTGCCTGCTGTGTCCCTGCTGTGTCTGCGCTGTGTCTAGCTGTGTCCCGCTGTGTCCTCGCTGTGTCCCACACTGTGTTCCGCTGTGTCATCGCTGTGTCCCCTGCTGTGTCCCGTTGTGTCCCCAGCTGTGTACCCAGCTGTGTCCCTGCTGTGTCCCCGGTGTGTCCTGCTGTGTCCTGCTGTGTACTACTGTGTCCCCCGCTGAGTTCCGCTGTGTCCCCGCTATGTCCCAATGTGTATTTGCTGTGTCCCGCTCTGTCCCGCTCTGTCCCCGCTGTTTCCCGCTGTGTCCCACTGTGTGCCCGCTGTGTCTCGCTGTGTACCCCGCTGTGTCCAGCTGTGTCCCGGCTGTGTCCCGCTGTGTCCCCTCTCTGTCCCCTGCTGTCCCCCGCCTTGTCCCCTTCTGTGCCCTGCTGTGTCCCCCGCTTTGTCCCGCTGTGTCCCTGCAGTGTCCCCGCTGTGTCCCACTGTGTCCCCGCAGAGTCACCGCTGTTTCCCGCTGTGTTCCGCTGTGTTCCGTGGTGTCCCGCTTTGTCCCCCGCTGTGTCCCCGCTGAGTCCCCGCAGTGTCCCCGCTGTGTCCTGCTGTGACCTCGCTGTGTCCCCCACTGTCTCCCGCTATGTCCCCCGCTGTGTCTCACGCTCTGTCCCCGCTGTGTCCCACTATGTCCCGCTGTGTCCCCCACTGTGTCCCTTTGTGTCCTCCGCTGTGTCCCCTGCTGTGTCCTGCGGTGTCTCCGGCTGTGTCCCGTTGTGTACCGCTGTGTCCCCCGCTGTGTCCCTGCTTTGTCCCGCTGTGTACTGCTGTGTTCCCCGATGAGTCCCGCTGTGTCCTAGCTGTGTCCCGCTGTGTCCCACCTGTGTCCCCTGCTGTGTGCCGCTGTGTCCCGCTGTGTTCCCCACTGTGTCCCCCGCTGTGTCCCGCTGTGTCCCCCGCTGTGTCCTGCTGTGTCCACTGCTGTGTCCCCGTTGTGTCCCGCTGTTTCCCCGCCTGTGTCCTTCTGTGTCCTCGCTGTGTCCCCCGCTCTGTCCCGCTCTGTCCTCGCTGTGTCCCTCGCTGTGTCCCGCTGTGTCCCCCGCTGTGTCCCGCTGTGTCCCCGCTGTGTCCTCACTGTGTCCCGCTGTGTACCCCGCTGTGTCCAGCTTTGTCCCCGCTGTATCTCGCTGTTTCCCACGCTCTGTCCCCCACTATGTTTTGCCTTGTCCCCTGCTGTTTCCCGCTGTGTCCCCCGCTGTGTCCCGCTGTTTCCCCGTAGGGTCACCGCTGTTTCCCGCTGTGTCCCACTGTGTTCCGTGGTGTCCTGCTTTGTCCCCCGCTGTGTCCGGTGCTGAGTCCCAGCTGTGTCCCCGCTGTGTCCCCCACTTTGTCCCACTGTGTTCTGCTGTGTCCCCCGCTGTGTCCCCTGCTGTGTCCCGCTGTGTCCCCCGCTGAGTCCCCGCTGTGTGTCACGCTTTGCCCCGCTGTGTCCAACTGTGTCCCGCTGTGTCCCGCTGTATCCCCCACTGTGTCCCTTTGTTTCCCCAGCTGTGTACCCTGCTGTGTCCCATTGTGTCCCCGCTGTATCGAAGCTGTGTCCCGCTGGGTCCCGCTGTGTCCTCGCTGTGTTCCCCTTTGTGTCCCGCTGTGTCCCCGCTCTGTCCCGCTGTGTTCCCGCTGTATCGACGCTATGTCCCGCTGGTTCCCGCTGTGTCCTCGCTGTGTTCCCCGTTGTGTCCCGCTGTGTACCCCACTGTGTCCCCCTCTTTGTCCCGCTCTGTCCCTCGCTTTCTCCCGCTGTGTCCCGCAGTGTCCCCCGCTGTGTCCCTGCTGTGTCCCCGCTGTGTTCTGCTGTATACTGCTGTGTCCCCCGCTGAGTCCCGCTGTGTCCCCACTGTGTCCCCCGCTCTGTCCCCCGCTGTGTCCCCACTGTGTCCCCCGCTTTGTCCCACTGTGTCCCGCTGTGTCCCCCGCTGTGTCCGCCGCTGAGTGCCCGCTGGGTCCCCGCTGTGTCCCGCTGTGACCTCGCTGTGTCCCCCGGTGTCTCCCGCTTTATCACCGGCTGTGTCTCTCATTTTGTCCCCGCTGTGTCCCACTGTGTCCCACTGTGTCCCGCTGTGTCCCCCACTGTGTCCCTTCGTGTCCCCACCTGTGTAAACCGCTGTGTAACGCTGTGTCCCCGCTGGGTCCCGCTGGGTCCTCGCTGTGTTTCCCGTTGTGTCCCGCTATGTCCACCGCTGTGTCCCCCGCTGTGTCTGCTGTGTCCCTGCTGTGTCTCGCTGTGTACCGCTGTGTCCCGCTGTGTCCTCACTGTGTCCCACGCTGTGTTCCGCTGTGTCCTCGCTGTGTCCCCCAATGTGTCCCTTTGATTCCCCAGCTGTGTCCCTGCTCTGTCCTGCTGTGTTCCGCTGTGTCCCGCTGTGTCCCGCTGTGTTCCCCGCTGTGTCCCACGGTGTACCCTTCTGTGTCCCCATCTGTGTACCGCTGTGTCCCCCGCTGTGTCCCGCTGTGTCCCACTGTGTCCCTCTGTGTACTACTGTGTCCCACGCTGAGTGCCGCTTTGTCCCCGCTGTGTCCTCGCTGTGTCCCCCGATGTGTCCTTTTGTGTCCCCAGCTGTGTCCCTGCTCTGTCCTGCTGTGTTCCGTTGTGTCCCGCTGTGTCCCGTTGTGTTCCCCGCTGTGTCCCACGGTGTACCCTTCTGTGTCCCCATCTGTGTACCGCTGTGTCCCCCGCTGTGTCCCGCTGTGTCCCCCGCTGTGTCCCGCTGTGTCCCGCTGTGTCCCCGCTGTAACAACGCTGTGTCCCTCTGGGTCCCGTTGTGTCCTCGCTATGCTTCCCGCTGTGTTCCCCCCTGTGTCCCCGCTGTATCGATGCTGTGTCCCATTGTGTCCCGCTGTGTCCTCCCTGTGTCCCCCGCTGTCCCCCGCTCTGTCCCACGCTGTGTCCCGCTGTGTCCCCTCTGTACCAACGCTGTGTCCCGCTGGGTCCCGTTGTGTCCTCGCTGTGTTTCCCGCTGTCTTCCCCGCTGTGTCCCGCTGTGTCCCCCGATGTGTCCCTTTATGTCCCCAGCTGTGTAACCCGCTGTGTCCCGTAGTGTCCCTCAGTGTCCTCGCTGTGTCCCACCGCTGTCTCCTGCTTTGTCACACGCTGTGTCCCGCTGTGTCCTCGCTCTGTCCCGCACTGTGTCCGGCTGTGTCCCTGCTTTGTCCCCCGCTGTGTCCCACTGTGTCCTGCTGTTTACCCTGCTGTGTCCTAACATGTTCCCGCAGTGTCCCCGCTGTGTCCCACTGTGTCCCGCTGTGCCCAGTGGTGTCCCGCTTTGTCCCCCTCTGTGTCCCCCGGTGAGTCCCCGCTGTGTCCCCGCTGTGTCCCGCTGTGTCGTCCGCTGTGTCCTGCTGTGTCCCCCGCAGTGTCCCGCTGTGTCTACTGCTGTGTCTCTGCTGTGTCCCTCTGTGTCCTCGCTGTGTCCCACGCTGTGTTCCGCTGTGTCCTCGCTGTGTCCCCGGTGTGTCCCTTTGTGTCCCCAGCTATGTACCCGCTGTGTCACACTGTGTCCCCGCTGTATCGACGCTGTGTCCCGCTGTGTCCTCGCTGTGTTCCCCGCTGTGTCCCAGTGTGTACCCCTCTGTGTCCCCCTCTTTGTCCCGCTGTGTCCCCTGCTGTGTCCCGCTGTGTCCCGCTGTGTATTGCTGTGTTCTGCTGTGTCCCCCGATGTGTCCCGCTGTGTCCCGCTGTGTACTGCTGTGTTCCGCTGTGTCCCCCGCTGTCCCGCTGTGTCCTCCCTTTGTCCCCCGCTGTGTCCAGCTGTGTCCTCGCTGTGTCCCCGCTCTGTCCCTCCTGTGTCCCCTACTGTGTCCCGCTGTGTTCCCTTGTGTCCTCCGCTGTGTCCTGCTGTGTCCCCCGCTGTGTCCCCCTGTGTCCCGCTTTTTCCCTACTGTGACCCACTTTGTCCCACTGTGTCCTGCTGTGTCCCCCGCTGTGTCCCGCTGTGTCCCCCGCTGAGTCCCCGCTGTGTGTCCAGCTTTGCCCCACTGTGTCCCACTGTGTCCCGCTGTGTCCCGCTGTATCCCCCACTGTGTCCCTTTGTTTCCCCAGCTGTGTACCCTGCTGTGTCCCGTTGTGTCCCCGCTGTATCGAAGCTGTGTCCCGCTGGGTCCCGCTGTGTCCTCGCTGTGTTCCCCGTTGTGTCCCGCTGTGTCCCCGCTCTGTCCCGCTGTGTCCCCGCTGTATCGACGCTATGTCACGCTGGTTCCCGCTGTGTCCCGCAGTGTCCCCCGCTGTGTCCCTGCTGTGTCCCCGCTGTGTCCTGCTGTATACTGCTGTGTCCCACACTGAGTCCTGCTGTGTCCCCGCTGTGTCCCCCGCTGTGTCCCCCCTGTGTCCCCCGCTTTGTCCCACAGTGTCCCGCTGTGTCCCCCGCTGTGTCAGCCTCTGAGTCCCTGCTGTGTCCCCGCTGTGTCCCACTGTGTCCTCGCTGTGTCCCCCGCTGTCTCCCGCTCTGTCCCCGGCTGTGTCTCTCACTTTGTTCCTGCTGTGTCCCTCTGTGTCCCGCTGTGTCCCACTTTGTCCGTTCGTGTCCCCACCTGTGTAAACCGCTGTGTAAAGCTGTGTCCCCGCTGGGTCCCGCTGGGTTCTCGCTGTGTTTCCCGTTGTGTCCCGCTCTATCCCCAGCAGTGTCCCCCGCTGTGTCCTGCTGTGTCCCCCGCTGTGTCTCGTTGTGTCCCGCTGTGTCCCCGCTGTATCGATGCTGTGTCCCGTTGTGTCCCGCAGTGTCCTCGTTGTGTCCCCCGCTGTCTCCTGCTTTGTCTCACGCTGTGTCCCGCTGTGTCCCGCTGTGTCCTCACTCTGTCCCGCGCTGTGTCCGGCTGTGTCCCTGCTTTGTCCCCCGCTGTGTCCCACTGTGTCCCACTGTGTACCCTGCTGTGTCCTAACATGTTCCTGCAGTGTCCCCGCTCTGTCCCGCTGTGTCCCGCTGTGTCCCGTGGTGTCCCGCTTTGTCCCTCTCTGTATCCCCCGGTGAGTCCCCGCTGTGTCCCCGCTGTGTCCCGCTGTGTCCCCCGCTGTGTCCTGCTGTGTCCCCCGCAGTGTCCCGCTGTGTCTACTGCTGTGTCTCTGCTGTGTCCCACTGTGTCCCGATGTGTCCCGCTGTGTCCTCGCTGTGTCCCACGCTGTGTTCCACTGTGTCCTCGCTGTGTCCCACCGGTGTGTCCCTTTGTGTCCCCAGCTATGTACCCGCTGTGTCACA
>NW_012288153.1:0-9653 GCF_000151885.1 Dipodomys ordii
CCACTGTGTCCCGCTGTGTCCCGGGCTGTGTCCCCCGCTGTGTCCCGCTGTGTCCCCCGCTATGTCCCGCTGTGTCCACTGCTGTGTCCCCGCTGTGTCCCACTTTTTCCACCGCTGTGTTCCGCTGTGTCCTCGCTGTGTCACCTGGTGTATCCTGCTGTGTCCCCCGCTGTGTCCTGCTGTGTCCCGCTGTGTCCCTGCTGTGACCCTCAGTGTCCCGTTGTGTCCCCGCTGTGGACCCGCTGTGTCCCTCTGTGTTTATCTCGCTGTGTCCAACTTTGTCCCCACTGTGTCTCGCTGTGTCCCACGCTCTGTCCCCCACTGTGATCCGCTCTGTCCCCCAGCTGTGTCGCGCTGTGTACCGCTGTGTCCCCGGATGTGTCTCACTGTGTCCCCGCAGTGTCACCGCTGTTTCCTGCTGTGTACCGCTGTGGTCCGTGGTGTCCCGCTTTGTCCCCCGCTCTATCTGCCGCTGAGTCCCCGCTGTGTCCCCCGCTGTCTCCCGCTCTGTCCCCCGCTGTGTCTCACACTTTGCCCCGTCTATGTCCCACTGTGTCCCGCTGTGTCCCTCTGTGTCCCCCACTGTGTCGCTTTGTGTCCCCAGCTGTGTAACCCGCTGTGTAACGCTGTGTCCCCACTGTATCAACGCTGGGTCCCGCTGGGTCCCGCTGTGTCCTCGCTGTGTTCCCCATTGTGTCCCACTGTGTCCCCCGCCGTGTCCCCCCTGTGTCTTGCTGTGTCCCCTCCTGTGTCTCGTTGTGTCCCGCTGTGTCCTCGGCTGTATCTCTGGTGTGTCCCTGTTGTGTTCCCGCTGTGTCCCGCTGTGTCCGGCTGTGTCCCGCTGTGTCCCGCTGTGACCCTGCTGAGTCCCCCTGTGTGCCCACTGTGTCCCGCTGTGTCGTCGCTCTGTCCCCCGCTGTGTCCCGCTGTGTCCTCCGCTGTGTCCCGCTGTGTCCTACTGTGTCCCCGCTGTGCGCCAGCTGTGTCCTGCTGAGTACCCCGCTGTGTCCAGCTATGTCCCCGCTGTTGCCCGCTGTGTCCCCTCTCTGTCCCCTGCTGTCCCCCGCTGTGTCCCCCGCTGTGTCCCCCGCTGTGACCCGCTGTGTCCTGCTGTGTCCCCCTATGTGTCCCCCTTCGTCCCCGCAGTGTCCCCACTGTGTCCCACTGTGTCACACTGTGTCCTGTTGTGTCCCCCGCTGTGTCCCGTTGTGTCCCGCTGTGTCCTCCACTGTGTACCTTCTGTGTCCCTGCTGTGTCCGCGCTGTGTCTAGCTGTGTCCCGCTGTGTCCTCGCTGTGTCCCACACTGTGTTCCGCTGTGTCATCGCTGTGTCCCCTGCTGTGTCCCTTTGTGTCCCCAGCTGTGTACACCGCTGTGTCCTTGCTGTGTCCCCGGTGTGTCCCGCTGTGTCCCGATTTGTACTACTGTGTCCCCCGCTGAGTTCCGCCGTGTCCCCGCTATGTCCCAATGTGTATTCGCTGTGTCCCGCTCTGTCCCGCTCTGTCCCCGCTGTTTCCCGCTGTGTCCCACTGTGTTCCCACTGTGTGCCCGCTGTGTCTCGCTGTGTACCCCGCTGTGTCCAGCTGTGTCCCCGCTGTGTCCCGCTGTGTCCCCTCTCTGTCCCCTGCTGTCCCCCGCTGTGTCCCCCGCTGTGTCTCGCTGTGTCCCACTGTGTCCCCCGCATTGTCCCGCTGTGTCGCTGCAGTGTCCCCGCTGTGTCCCACTGTGTCCCTGCAGGGTCACCGCTGTTTCATGCTGTGTCCCGCTGTTTTCCGTGGTGTCCCGCTTTGTCCCCCGCTGTGTCCCCGCTGAGTCCCCGCAGTGTCCCCGCTGTGTCCTGCTGTGTCCTCGCTGTGTCCCCCGCTGTCTCCCGCTATGTCCCCCGCTGTGTCTCACGCTCTGTCCCCGCTGTGTCCCACTATGTCCCGCTGTGTCCCCCACTGTGTCCCTTTGTGTCCTCCGCTGTGTCCCCTGCTGTGTCCTGCGGTGTCTCCGGCTGTGTCCCGTTGTGTCCCGCTGTGTCCCCCGCTGTGTCCCTGCTTTGTCCCGCTGTGTACTGCTGTGTTCCCCGATGAGTCCCGCTGTGTCCTAGCTGTGTCCCGCTGTGTCCCACCTGTGTCCCCTGCTGTGTGCCGCTGTGTCCCGCTGTGTCCCCCACTGTGTCCCCCGCTGTGTCCCGCTGTGTCCCCCGCTGTGTCCTGCTGTGTCCACTGCTGTGTCCCCGGTGTGTCCCGCTGTTTCCCCGCTTGTGTCCTTCTGTGTCCTCGCTGTGTCCCCCGCGGTGTCCCGCTGTGTCCTCGCTGTGTCCCCCGCGGTGTCCCGCTGTGTCCCCTGCTGTGTCCCGCTGTGTCCCCGCTGTGTCCTCACTGTGTCCCGCTGTGTACCCCGCTGTGTCCAGCTTTGTCCCCGCTGTATCTCGCTGTGTCCCACGCTCTGTCCCCCACTATGTTCTGCTGTGTCCCCTGCTGTGTCCCGCTGTGTCCCCCGCTGTGTCCCGCTGTTTCCCCGTAGGGTCACCGCTGTTTCCCGCTGTGTCCCACTGTGTTCCGTGGTGTCCTGCTTTGTCCCCCGCTGTGTCCGGTGCTGAGTCCCAGCTGTGTCCCCGCTGTGTCCCCCACTTTGTCCCACTGTGTTCTGCTGTGTCCCCCGCTGTGTCCCCTGCTGTGTCCCGCTGTGTCCCCCGCTGAGTCCCCGCTGTGTGTCACGCTTTGCCCCGCTGTGTCCAACTGTGTCCCGCTGTGTCCCGCTGTATCCCCCACTGTGTCCCTTTGTTTCCCCAGCTGTGTACCCTGCTGTGTCCCATTGTGTCCCCGCTGTATCGAAGCTGTGTCCCGCTGGGTCCCGCTGTGTCCTCGCTGTGTTCCCCTTTGTGTCCCGCTGTGTCCCCGCTCTGTCCCGCTGTGTTCCCGCTGTATCGACGCTATGTCCCGCTGGTTCCCGCTGTGTCCTCGCTGTGTTCCCCGTTGTGTCCCGCTGTGTACCCCACTGTGTCCCCCTCTTTGTCCCGCTCTGTCCCTCGCTTTCTCCCGCTGTGTCCCGCAGTGTCCCCCGCTGTGTCCCTGCTGTGTCCCCGCTGTGTTCTGCTGTATACTGCTGTGTCCCCCGCTGAGTCCCGCTGTGTCCCCACTGTGTCCCCCGCTCTGTCCCCCGCTGTGTCCCCACTGTGTCCACCGCTTTGTCCCACTGTGTCCCGCTGTGTCCCCCGCTGTGTCCACTGCTGAGTGCCCGCTGGGTCCCCGCTGTGTCCCGCTGTGACCTCGCTGTGTCCCCCGCTGTCTCCCGCTTTATCACCGGCTGTGTCTCTCGTTTTGTCCCCGCTGTGTCCCACTGTGTCCCGCTGTGTCCCCCACTGTGTCCCTTCGTGTCCCCACCTGTGTAAACCGCTGTGTAACGCAGTGTCCCCGCTGGGTCCCGCTGGGTCCTCGCTGTGTTTCCCGTTGTGTCCCGCTATGTCCACCGCTGTGTCCCCCGCTGTGTCCTGCTGTGTCCCTGCTGTGTCTCGCTGTGTACCGCTGTGTCCCGCTGTGTCCTCACTGTGTCCCACGCTGTGCTCCTCTGTGTCCTCGCTGTGTCCCCCGATGTGTCCCTTTGTTTCCCCAGCTGTGTCCCTGCTCTGTCCTGCTGTGTTCCGCTGTGTCCCGCTGTGTTCCCCGCTGTGTCCCACGGTGTACCCTTCTGTGTCCCCATCTGTGTACTGCTGTGTCCCCCGCTGTGTCCCGCTGTGTCCCGCTGTGTCCCTCTGTGTACTACTGTGTCCCACGCTGAGTGCCGCTATGTCCCCGCTGTGTCCTCGCTGTGTCCCCCGATGTGTCCTTTTGTGTCCCCAGCTGTGTCCCTGCTCTGTCCTGCTGTGTTCCGTTGTGTCCCGCTGTGTCCCGCTGTGTTCCCTGCTGTGTCCCACGGTGTACCCTTCTGTGTCCCCATCTGTGTACCGCTGTGTCCCCCGCTGTGTCCCGCTGTGTCCCCCGCTGTGTCCCGCTGTGTCCCGCTGTGTCCCCGCTGTAACAACGCTGTGTCCCTCTGGGTCCCGTTGTGTCCTCGCTATGCTTCCCGCTGTGTTCCCCCCTGTGTCCCCGCTGTATCGATGCTGTGTCCCATTGTGTCCCGCTGTGTCCTCCCTGTGTCCCCCGCTGTCCCCCGCTGTGTCCCACGCTGTGTCCCGCTGTGTCCCCTCTGTGCCAACGCTGTGTCCCGCTGGGTCCCGTTGTGTCCTCGCTGTGTTTCCCGCTGTCTTCCCCGCTGTGTCCCGCTGTGTCCCCCGATGTGTCCCTTTATGTCCCCAGCTGTGTAACCCGCTGTGTCCCGTAGTGTCCCTCAGTGTCCTCGCTGTGTCCCACCGCTGTCTCCTGCTTTGTCACACGCTGTGTCCCGCTGTGTCCTCGCTCTGTCCCGCGCTGTGTCCGGCTGTGTCCCTGCTTTGTCCCCCGCTGTGTCCCACTGTGTCCTGCTGTTTACCCTGCTGTGTCCTAACATGTTCCCGCAGTGTCCCCGCTGTGTCCCACTGTGCCCAGTGGTGTCCCGCTTTGTCCCCCTCTGTGTCCCCCGGTGAGTCCCCGCTGTGTCCCCGCTGTGTCCCGCTGTGTCGTCCGCTGTGTCCTGCTGTGTCCCCCGCAGTGTCCTGCTGTGTCTACTGCTGTGTCTCTGCTGTGTCCCGCTGTGTCCTCGCTGTGTCCCACGCTGTGTTCCGCTGTGTCCTCGCTGTGTCCCCCGGTGTGTCCCTTTGTGTCCCCAGCTATGTACCCGCTGTGTCACACTGTGTCCCCGCTGTATCGACGCTGTGTCCCGCTGTGTCCTCGCTGTGTTCCCCGCTGTGTCCCAGTGTGTACCCCTCTGTGTCCCCCTCTTTGTCCCGCTGTGTCCCCTGCTGTGTCCCGCTGTGTCCCGCTGTGTATTGCTGTGTTCTGCTGTGTCCCCCGATGTGTCCCGCTGTGTCCCGCTGTGTACTGCTGTGTTCCGCTGTGTCCCCCGCTGTCCCGCTGTGTCCTCCCTTTGTCCCCCGCTGTGTCCAGCTGTGTCCTCACTGTGTCCCCGCTCTGTCCCTCCTGTGTCCCCTACTGTGTCCCGCTGTGTTCCCTTGTGTCCTCCGCTGTGTCCTGCTGTGTCCTCGCTGTGTCCCTGCTGTGACCCGCCGTGTCCGGCTGTGTCCCCGCTGTGTCCCTCCTGTGTCCCCCGCTGTGTCCCCCTGTGTCCCGCTTTGTCCCTACTGTGACCGACTGTGTCCCGCTGTGTCCATGCTGTGTCCCCGCTGTGTCCCGCTGTGTACACCGCTGTGTCCAGCTTTGTCCCCGCTGTGTCTCGCTGTGTTCCACGCTCTGTCCCCCACTGTGTTCCGCTGTGTCCCCGCAGGGTCACCGCTGTTTCCTGCTGTGTCCCACTGTGTCCCGCTGTGTCACCCGCTGTTTCCCTTTGTGTCCCCTGGTGTGTACCCCGCTGTGTCCCGCTGTCTCACACTGTGTTTCTTGGTGTCCCGCTTTGTCCCCCGCTGTGTCCCCCGCTGAATCCCCGCTGTGTCCCCGCTGTGTCCCGCTGTGTCCTCGCTGTGTCTCCCGCTGTCTCCCGCTCTGTCCCCCGCTGTGTCTCACGCTTTGTCCCCGCTGTGTCCCACTGTGTCCCGCTGTGTCCCCCACTGTGTCCCTTTGTGTCCCCAGCTGTTTACCCCGCTGTGTCCCGCTGTGTCCCCGCTGTATCGACTCTGTGTCCCACTGGGTCCCGCTGTGTACTCGCTGTGTTCCCCGTTGTGTCCCGCTGTGTCCCCCGCCATGTCCCACGCTATGTACTGCTGTGTCCCCCTCTGTGTCCCGTTGTGTCCCGCTATGTCCCCCGCTGTGTCCCTGCTGTGTCCCCACTGTGTCCTGCTGTATCCCCGCAGGGTCACCGTTGTTTCTCGCTGTGTCCAGCTGTGTTTCGTGGTGTCCCGCTATGTCCCCCGCTGTGTCCCCCACTGATTCCCCGCTGGGTCCCCCTGTGTCCCGCTGTGTCCTCGCTGTGTCCCCCGCTGTCTCCCGCTCTGTTCCCAGTGTGTCTCATGCTTTGTCCCCGCTGTGTCCCACTGTGTCCAGTTGTGTCCCGCTGTGTCCCCTTGTGTCCCAAGCTGTGTACCCCGCTGTGTCCCGCTCTGTAACTGCTGTATCGAAGCTGTGTCCCGCTGGATCCCGCTGTGTCCTCGCTGTGTACCCCGTTGTGTCGCGCTCTGTAACCCTCTGTGTCCCCCTCTGTGTCCTTGCTGTGTCCCCTGCTGTGACCCGTTGTGTCCCCAGCTGTGTACCTCGCTGTGTCCCGCTGTGTCCACCAGCTGTGTACCCTGCTGTTTCCCGTTGTGTCCCCGCTGTATCGAAGGTGTGTCCCGCTGGGTCCCACTGTGTCCTCGCTGTGTTCCCCGTTGTGTCCCGCTGTGTCCCCACTCTGTCCCACTGTGTCCCCGCTGTATCGAAGCTGTGTCTCGCTGAGGCCCGCTGTGTCCTCACTGTGTTCCCCACTGTGTCCCGCTCTGTACCCCACTGTGTCCCCCTCTTTGTTCCGCTGTGTCCCCCGCTTTGTCCAGCTGTGTCCCACAGTGTCCCCCGCTGTGTCCCTGCTGTGCCCCCGCTGTGTCCTGCTGTATACTGCTGTGTCCCCCGCTGAGTCCCGCTGTGTCCCTCGCTGTGTCCCCCCTGTGTCCCCCGCTTTGTCCCACTGTGTCCCGCTGTGTCCCCCGCTGTGTCCGCCGCTGAGTCCACGCTGTGTCCCCGCTGTGTCCCGCTGTGTCCTCGCTGTGTCCCCCGCTGTCTCCCGCTCTGTCCCCGGCTGTGTCTCGCGCTTTGTCCCCGCTGTGTCCCACTGTGTCCCGCTGTGTCCCCCACTGTGTCCCTTTGTGTCCGCAGCTGTGTATACCGCTGTGTAACACTGTATCCCCGCTGGGTCCCGCTGGGTCCTCGCTGTGTTCCCCGTTGTGTCCCGCTCTGTCACCGGCTGTGTCCCCCGCTGTGTCCTGCTGTGTCCCCCCTGTGTCTCGTTGTGTCTCGCTGTGTCCCCAGCTGTATCCCTGCTGTGTCCCTGCTGTGTCTCGCTGTGTATCGCTGTGTCCCGCTGTGTACTCACTGTGTCCCAAGCTTTGTTCCGCTGTGTCCTCCCTGTGTCCCCCGATGTGTCCCTTTGTGTCCCCAGCTGTGTCCCTGCTCTGTCCCGCTGTGTTCCGCTGTGTCCCGCTGTGTCCCGCTGTGTTCCCCGCTGTGTCCCACGGTGTACCCTTCTGTGTCCCCCTCTGTGTACCGCTGTGTCCCCTGCTGTGTCCCGCTGTGCCCCTCTGTGTACTACTGTGTCCCACGCTGAGTGCCGCTGTGTCCCCGCTGTGTCCTCGCTGTGTCCCCCGCTGTGTCCCCCGCTGTGTCCCGCAGTATCCCCCGCTGTGTCCCGCTGTGTCCCTGCTGTATCAACGCTGTGTCCCACTGGGTCTCCTTGTGTCCTCGCTGTGTTTCCCGCTGTGTTCCCCGCTGTGTCCTGCTGTGTCCCCGGATGTGTCCTTTTGTGTCCCCAGCTGTGCAACACGCTGTGTCCCGCTGGGTCCCCGCTGTATCGATGCTGTGTCCCATTGTGTCCCGCTGTGTCCTCGCTGTGTCCCCCGCTGTCTCCCGCTTTGTCCCATGCTGTGTCCCGCTGTGTCCCGCTGTGTCCTCGCTCTGTCCCACGCTGTGTCCGGCTGTGTCCCTGCTTTGTCCCCCGCTGTGTCCCACTGTGTCCCGCTGTGTACCCTGCTGTGTCCCGCTGTGTCCCCACTCTGTCCCACTGTGTCCCCGCTGTATCGAAGCTGTGTCTCGCTGGGGCCCGCTGTGTCCTCGCTGTGTTCCCCACTGTGTCCCGCTGTGTACCCCACTGTGTCCCCCTCTTTGTCCCGCTGTGTCCCCCGCTTTGTCCAGCTGTGTCCCACAGTGTCCCCCGCTGTGTCCCTGCTGTGTCCCCGCTGTGTCCTGCTGTATACTGCTGTGTCCCCCGCTGAGTCCCGCTGTGTCCCTCGCTGTGTCCCCCCTGTGTCCCCCGCTTTGTCCCACTGTGTCCCGCTGTGTCCCCCGCTGTGTCCGCCGCTGAGTCCACGCTGTGTCCCCGCTGTGTCCCGCTGTGTCCTCGCTGTGTCCCCCGCTGTCTCCCGCTCTGTCCCCGGCTGTGTCTCGCGCTTTGTCCCCGCTGTGTCCCACTGTGTCCCGCTGTGTCCCCCACTGTGTCCCTTTGTGTCCGCAGCTGTGTATAACGCTGTGTAACGCTGTATCCCCGCTGGGTCCCGCTGGGTCCTCGCTGTGTTCCCCGTTGTGTCCCGCTCTGTCACCGGCTGTGTCCCCCGCTGTGTCCTGCTGTGTCCCCCCTGTGTCTCGTTGTGTCTCGCTGTGTCCCCAGCTGTATCCCTGCTGTGTCCCTGCTGTGTCTCGCTGTGTATCGCTGTGTCCCGCTGTGTACTCACTGTGTCCCAAGCTTTGTTCCGCTGTGTCCTCCCTGTGTCCCCCGATGTGTCCCTTTGTGTCCCCAGCTGTGTCCCTGCTCTGTCCCGCTGTGTTCCGCTGTGTCCCGCTGTGTCCCGCTGTGTTCCCCGGTGTACCCTTCTGTGTCCCCCTCTGTGTACCGCTGTGTCCCCCGCTGTGTCCCGCTGTGTCCCGCTGTGTCCCTCTGTGTACTACTGTGTCCCACGCTGAGTGCCGCTGTGTCCCCGCTGTGTCCTCGCTGTGTCCCCCGCTGTGTCCCCCGCTGTGTCTCGCAGTATCCCCCGCTGTGTCCCGCTGTGTCCCCGCTGTATCAACGCTGTGTCCCACTGGGTCTCGTTGTGTCCTCGCTGTGTTTCCCGCTGTGTTCCCCGCTGTGTCCTGCTGTGTCCCCGGATGTGTCCTTTTGTGTCCCCAGCTGTGCAACACGCTGTGTCCAGCTGGGTCCCCGCTGTATCGATGCTGTATCCCGTTGTGTCCCTCTGTGTCCTCGCTGTGTCCCCCGCTGTCTCCCGCTTTGTCCCATGCTGTGTCCCGCTGTGTCCCGCTGTGTCCTCGCTCTGTCCCACGCTGTGTCCGGCTGTGTCCCTGCTTTGTCCCCCGCTGTGTCCCACTGTGTCCCGCTCTGTACCCTGCTGTGTCCTACCATGTTCCCGCAGTGTCCCCGCTGTGTCCTGCTGTGTCCCGCTGTGTCCCGTGGTGTCCCGCTTTGTCCCCCTCTGTGTCCCTCAGTGAGTCCCCGCTGTGTCCCCGCTGTGTCCCACTCTGTCCCCCGCTGTGTCCCCCGCAGTGTCCCGCTGTGTCTACTGCTGTGTCTCTGCTGTGTCCCACTGTGTCCCGATGTGTCCCGCTGTGTCCTCGCTGTGTCCTCGCTGTGTCCCCCGGTGTGTCCCTTTGTGTCCCCAGCTATGTACCCGCTGTATCCTACTGTGTCCCCGCTGTATCGACGCTGTGTCCCACTGTGTCCTCGCTGTGTTCCCCACTGTGTCCCGGTGTGTACCCCTCTGTGTCCCCCTCTTTGTACCGCTGTGTCCCCTGCCGTGTCCCGCTGTGTCCCGCTGTGTCCCGCTGTGTACTGCTGTGTTCCGCTGTGTCCCCCTCTGTCCCACTGTGTGCTCCCTTTGTCCCCCGCTGTGTCCAGCTGTGTCCTCGCTGTGTCCCCGCTCTGTCCCTCCTGTGTCCCCTACTGTGTCCTGCTGTGTTCCCTTGT
>NW_012288154.1:0-774 GCF_000151885.1 Dipodomys ordii
CTCCTGAGTAGCTAGAATTATAGGTGTGAGCCACTGGCGCCCGGCTTTACACTGTATTTTTGATCATAGCTGGAGCTCTCCCACTTGAGCCATACCTCTAATGTGGTATTTTGCTAGTTCATTGGGGCTAAGAGTCTCTTGGATTTGTCTCCCTGGGCTGGCTTTGAACTAAGATTCTCAGAGTTTAGCTTCCTGTGTGGCTAGAATTATAGGCACCAACACCCAGTACATGAAACAAAGAAACCAGGAAAATTTCCTCTATTTCTTTTATCCTCAAAAAAATACAGACCATTTCTAGTTTGTTTTTTTTTTTTTAAACTGTATTTTTTTGTGTTTTCTTTTTTGGTACTGGGGATCAAACCCAGGACGTTGCACTTGCTAGGCAAGCGCTTTGCCACTGAGCTACATCCCAGCCCTTGGTTTTTTTTTTTGTTTGTTTGTTTTTTTACATTTCTAGTTTGTTAATTACTGTATTTCTAGTTCTTCTTACATAAGTATCTTTTTTTTTTTTTTGGTAGGTCGTGGGGCTTGAACTCTGGGCCTGGGCACTGTCCCTCAGCTCTTCAGCTCAAGGCGAGCACTATACCACTTGAGCTACAGCGCCACTTCCGGTTTTCTGGTGGTTTATTGGAGATAGGAGTCTCATGGTGTTTCCTGCCCGGGCTGGCTTTGAACCACGATCCTCAGATCTCAGCCTCCCGAGTAGCTAGGATTACAGGCGTGAGCCACCAGCACCTGGCTGTATCATTTATTTTTGTTTTTGTGTGGTATTGG
>NW_012288155.1:0-1642 GCF_000151885.1 Dipodomys ordii
GACGTAGCACTGTGCTTCAAATAGTAGAGTGCTAGCCTGAGCAAACGAAGCTCAGGACAGAGCCCACGCCTGAGTTCAAGCTCCAAACTGGCAAAAAAAAAAAAAAAAGAAAGAAAAAAGAATTTAAGTAGACCTCCAAAACCAGGCAAGCAAAAGCAAAATCAGACAAACAGGTTTCCTCAAAACTGAAAAGCTTCTCCACAACATAGTTAGCAGAGTAAAGAAACAATAAGCCAAGCACCAGTGGGGCTTACACCTGTAAGCCTACCTAGGCTCTGAAGAGGCTGAGGCCTGAGGATCATGGTTTGAAGCCAGGTGAGGCAGAAAAGTAGATTCCTATCTTTAAGAAACTACTCATAAAAAGCTGAAAGTGTCACTGTGGCTCAAGTGGTAGGCTAGCCCTGAGCACAAAGAGCTTCAGGGACAGCACTCAGGCCCTGGGTTTGAGCCCCTAGAATAACAAAAAAAAAAAAAAAAAAGAAAGAAAAGAAACAATAAAATGATTGTGGAAAAAAATATTTGCATATCATACATTGGAATAAAAGGCAAATACCCAAAACATGTAAGGAAGGCAAAATACTCAAAATGAGCAAGGCTGGGGGAGAGCTCAGTGGGAGAGCTTGTTTGCTTAGACATGTGAAGTTCTGCTTTTATCCCCACCCCCTACAAAGATCTGAATAGGCATTTCTTATATGAAGACATACAAATGACCAAGACACATGAAAAAAATACTCAACATCTCATCAGGTGAATGCAAACAAAAACCACAATGAAATATGTTTCATCTGTTAAATTGGGTATTATAAAGAAGATGATTGGGGAGAGGGACAGGAGGAAGGGGAAAAGGGGAATATGGTGAAGGAGGTGAATCTGTTCAAAGACAATGTGAACATGTATGGAAATACAACAAAACCCTCTCATATTACAAATGTATGTTAGTTCAAGGAGAAAAAAAAAATGAGGGCTAGCATAGCTCAGAAGAATACCTGTCTACCAAAGGTTCAAACTTCAGTATGAGCACATTAATGGCTGATCCATCCCTTTTGTTTTGATAAGGGTGTTGTTCAGACAGGGTCTCCTTAAGTAGCCCAGGATGGTCTTGAAATGTGATTCCCCTACCTCAGTCTCCCAAGTGCTTTAGTTATTTTTCTCAGCAGGGCCTAACTTTTTACCTGTACAGCTCAGGTCATGATCCTCCTATTCATACTTCCCACATAGATAACAAATGCACATCAACTTACCAAGGTTTTTAAATTTTTTTTGAGATAAGGCCTTGTAAACTTTTTTCTGTGGCTAACCTCAAGCTGTGATCCTCTACATCTAGCTCTCCAAGCAGGCACCCAAACCCATCTCAGACACCCTAATTAAATAAGAATAAAAATAATAAAGAATAAATAAGAATAAAAAAGCCGGGCGCCGGTAGCTCATGCCTGTAATCCTAGCTACTCAGGAGGCTGAGATCTGAGGATCATGGTTCAAAGCCAGCAAAGGCAGGAACATCCATGAGACTCTTTTTTTTTTTTTTTTTTTTAGGTCCGGGTGTGGGGCCTGAACTCAGGGGCTGGCCGCTGTCCCTCAGCTCATCAATATTGGATATATCTCTACCACTTGAGCCACAAACCACTTCAAGCTTTTTTCTATC
>NW_012288156.1:0-1824 GCF_000151885.1 Dipodomys ordii
AGCTTGTGATATTAAAATTCAAATAACACAAGACAACCAAACAAACACAACACAAAACAACAAAACAAAACTAAAGAAAACTTGATTGTGGCCAAAGGAATGAGAGATTAGGGAATGACAATGACAAGAAATGACCTCAGAGGCAAGTACTGTACCACTAAAGTCAGGTATCCAGTAGTATTTGTTATACATGTTTTTTCCAATTGGAGACACTGCCTCAATATGCAACTGCACATTGTGCCACATTATATCGAGGTATGATATGAATAACTAATTTCTGTGGATGGCCTCAAACTACAGTCCTACAATCATTATACCAAAGGTAAGCCCATCAGAGAAAAAAAAAACCATGCTAAAACCACACAGGCCCTAAGGAAGTATAAAGCCATAATGTCATATGAGAAATTCTCAAAAAATATGATACATGTGTTGCTACATACATGTTAATCCTAGCAACAGAAAGGCAGAAGACAAATTATGGAGAGCTCAAGGCACCTGGCTACATAGGAAGACCTTGTTATTAAACAAAAGAAACAGAAGCTGGGCCCTGGGAGCTCAAGACTGTAATCCTAACTTCTGAGCAGGCTAAAATCTGAGGACTGCCATTCAAAGCCAACATTAGAAGGAAAGGCTGTGAGACTTCCTAGTAACCAAATGCTCAGAAAAAGCTAGCCTTGGGCAGACTTAAAGAGAAACGTCTCTGAGAAGAAAGAAGGATGGCCAATAGACACATGAAGAAATGTTCAACATCCCTAGCCATAAAAGAAATGCAAATCAAAACAACATTGAGATATCACCTCACCCCAGATAGAAAGGCAAAAATCAAGAACTCTACCAACAACAGATGCTGGAGGGGATGTGGACAGAAAGGAACCTTACTTCATTGTTGGTGGGAATGTAAACTTGTCCAACCACTTTGGAAAGCAGTATGGAGGTTCCTGAAAAGACTTCACATACAACTCCTCTATGACCCAGCAATCCCACTTTTGGGCATTTACCCAAATGTTTACAAACAAGACCACACTAAAGCTACCAGCACAACTATGTTTATTGCAGCATTATTTACCATTGCTCAGATCTGGAACCAACCCAGATGCCCCTCAGTAGATGAATGGATCAAGAAAATGTGGTATATATACACAATGGAATTCTATGCCTCCATCAGAAAGAATGACATTGCCCCATTTGTTAGGAAATGGAAAAACTTGGAAAAAATTATATTAAGTGAAGTAAGCCAGGCCCAAAGAAACATGGGTCCCATGGTTTCCCTTATTTGCAATATCTAGTATATGTATGAGTCAAGCGGAAAAGGTCAGATAATGTGATGTCAGGAAAATGAACCCTTAGATATGTATTTTAATGTTTTTTTTCTGTTATGCATGTGTTTCTAATGCATTTATAAGATTATCTCTTTGTTGCTTTGTATGTCCCTCCCCCACAGTATAACCCCTGCTTTCACTATATTTGATGTCAGTATAACTTGTGGAGGAGATGGGGAAAACCAGTTGTTTAAGGATACAGGTGGACCTGTTGCAACAATGAGAAGTACAAGTTGTCATGTCCAAAATGAGCTTTACAATGTCGGTGTGGGGGGAGATAGTCACAAAAAGTTGGTGGCCCAATTACCTATATCAAATATTTCTGGATGTTAAAAGGCAGGACAAGGGATACGTACCACAATTCTTATTAAAAGATTACCCAGGGCTACAGTTTAACATAATAACTTCTGTTGAACTTACCATAGATCAAATATACTAATAGGGCCATCAGAGAGTTTTGAAAAAAAAGATCTTCTCTACACTCATAGGACTTTTTTCCAATGTA
>NW_012288157.1:0-2260 GCF_000151885.1 Dipodomys ordii
CTTCTTCTTCTTCTTGTTCTTCTTGGCAAACAACTGAGCTCTAGTTCTCCAAACTTTCACAGAGTGCCATAAGTAGAGGTTCATCTTACTGCTCCGGTTTAGTAGAATGTAGCCGTCAAAGCTAGAATCAGTAGCACTCAGGTGAGAAGAACGGGAAGCAGATATACCCAGTCCGCTGGCAGTGTCCTACGGGGACCAACCTATCTGGCTGCCACGCCTGAATGTTTGCAACCGCGGCAGAGCTATGTAGGCGCAATTGTGCAGCAAAGCAAACTGCGTAGCCTGGCCAAACTTCACGGGTGTACAAGAAACCACGGGGGATTTACAAGGAGATGTTCACCCGGAAAAGCCAGAGACCTGCCGGCAGCAAGATTCCGGAACTCTTTCTAAGAAGCCTTGAAAGCAGTGAAACGTTCTTATGTTGCAATAACTCAGAACCTCATTCTGAGTGTTCCCGGCAGAGGTCATTCGGCTGAACACACCGTGGACTAATTAGAGCCAGATGTAATCAGTGCCGACCATAGTGCTGGATGGACAGTGGTCGCGTGCCAAACAACTGAGCTCTAGTTCTCCACACTTTCGCAGAGTGCCATAAGTAAAGGTTCACCTTACTGCTCCGGTTGAGTAGAGTGTAGCCGTCAAAGCTGGAATCAGTAGCACTCAGGTGAGAAGAACGGGAAGCAGATATATCCAGTCCGCTGGCAGTGTCCTACGGGGACCAGCCTATCTGGCTGCCACGCCTGAATGTTTGCAACCGCAGCAGAGCTATGCAAGCGCAATTGTGCAGTAAAGCAAACTGCGTAGCCTGCCAAACTTCACGGGTGTACAAGAAACCACGGGGGATTTACAAGGAGATGTTCACCCGGAACAGGCGGAGTCCGGCCAGCTGCAAGATTCCGGAATTCTTCCTACGAAGCCTTGAATGCAGTGCAACGCTCCTATGTAGCAATAACTCAGAACCTCATTCTGAGTGTTCCTGGCAGAGGTCATTTGGCTGAACACAACCGTGGAATAATTAGAGACAGGTGGAAGCAGTGCCGTCCCTAGTGCCGGATGGAGAGTGGTCGTGTGGCAAACAAGTGAGCTCTAGTTCTCCAAACTTTCACAGAGTGCCATAAATAGAGGTTCAACTTACTGCTCCGGTTGAGTAGAGTGTAGCCTTCAAAGCTGGAATCAGTAGCACTCAGGTGAGAGGAACGAGAAGCAGATATACCCACTCCGCGGTCAGGGTCCAACCGGGACCAGCCTATCTGGCTGCCACGCGTGAATGTTTGCAACCACGGCAGAGCTATGCAGGGACAATAGGACAGCAAGGAGGGAGGAGGGGAAGGAGGGAGGGAAGGAAGACAGGCTTTAGTGATAGAGGATTTGAAGAAAGGAAGGTGTGAATAAGTATATGAGACGATTCTTTGAATGATGTGGAACTAAGTAAGTAAGTAAGTGAATGAAGGAGGGGGGATGGGAGGGGCCAGTGAGTGCCAAGTGAATGTGTGCTTTGGGGTCTCTACAGAGGCCCCGACAGTGTATAGAAGGTGTCAATGCCAGGTTCATCTCAAGTCAATTTACCTTGTTTGTTCTCACCCTGCCCGCCCCGGGGATTTCACGCTTTCTCAATACTTTTCCTTGCTGAGGGTATATCTATGCATTGCCACTTTTATATCTGGGCTCTGTTACAAGGGCAGAATCACCTGCACCCCAGACTTGAGGCCAAAGCACCTGTGCTTCCAAGACTACAGCCTACTGAATAAAGAAAATAATGCCCTTGGCTGATGTATCCTCAGCCCCATCTCTCCCACCTGCTACAGGTGAGCAGGACATACCCGAAAGCTGAGGGCCCCACAAAGGTATGCATTCCAAGAACACAGAACCAGCAGATAAAAAGACACAGAATCATAAGTGATCCAAACAGTTCTCCCTGTTATTCTGCTTCCTTATAGAATGGATTTTATTTAGTCAGTTTTCCCACTTGGTGTGTGTGTGTGTGTGTGTGTGTGTGTGTGTGTGTGTGTGTGTGTGTGTGTGTGTGTGTGTGTGTGTGTACTTTACCTGTTCTCTCACTAGTGTATAAGTTCCACGTGGACAGAGCCAGGCATGGAAAGTTCAATAAATACTTGTTGGAGCCAGGCACCAGTGGCTCACACCTGTAATCCTAGCTACTCAGGAGGTTGAGATCTGAAGATTGCAGTTTGAAGCTAGTGGGCAAGAAAGTTGGTGAGACTCTTATCTCCAGCTAACCACCAAAAGTCAGAAATGGAGCTGA
>NW_012288158.1:0-7440 GCF_000151885.1 Dipodomys ordii
TAGTGCTCAACGGGAGACATTTCAGTCCTGGTGGCCAGTGTTTGCAGAGAGATGTGCCCTGGACAAGCGTCGGCGTGCTTCAGACCTGTCTAGCAACCTCTTCCCTCTGCTCTGAGCTCTGGGCCATGCTGATGCCTGGGGACCCCTGACTGCTTCCTCTGGTTTGGTTGGCCCAGTGCAAGTCAGGGGTAAGGGGTGGCCAGCAGCCCCTTGTCCCTCCTGGACTGTGGCAGAGGTGAGGATGAATCTGTCACCTCTCTCCATCTCTCCCGCTCTAGCTGTCCTTGGGGACAAGTCTGGGGCAGAGGAGGGGAGTAGGTGAGGGCGGGGCTGCGGTGCCAGTTGGGACACACAGCCTCGGTCCTGCCCAGCCCTGGCGAGCACCGGGAAAAGCCAGAACCTGCCCCCGTGCCGGCCGCTTGCCACGCAGGGTGGAGGAGGCACTGGTCTTGGAGGGCCACGTTGTCCATCTTGATGTCGGGTCGGTGCTGACTGCCCCGGGGGCCGTCCCCCACATCCCAGAAGCCAGAGGGGCATGGAGGAAAGATTCAGACTGCAGCCAGGCAGGACTGAGAGTGTCTGGCAGAGCGACGGCCTGCCCCTGCCCACTGCGCTGCCCTGGGACTCCAGGGGCCTAGGGGAGGGAGGGCAGGCCTGGACACGCCCAGCCCCGAAGGACTGAAGGTTATCTGAAGGTCGAGGGTGGAGGGAGGCGTTCCAGGACCTTCGGGCCCTGCCGTCCTCAGGGCCCTGCGCCCAGCCCAGGATGCTCGGACAATTTCTCCCGGGGCTGGGGGGAGGGGTGGGTGGCAGGATTCTCCCGTTGCACAGCGGGAGATCAGCCTGGAGGGACATGCATGTGGGGGGTGCTCCTTCTGGAACCCCAGCGAGTCCCTGGGGCAGGGACTGTGTGCAGCCACGTACGGGTTGAACCAGAGCACACAGCTTTTATAAACCGCGTTCTCTGTTCCCCTGGGCGGGGTGCTGCGGGGTGAGGGCAACCCCTCCCCCCGGGGGGGAGGAAGGGGAGGAGGGAGCGAAGACACCATTGGAAACAGTGGGCTGAGGTGAGGGGCCGAGTCCCCCTGCACCGCCCTGAGCTCTGCACCTGAATCAGACCTTTGTGAGCGGCCAGCCTCGCCTGGAGATTCACGGCCGGCTCTACACGCTGCACCATGAAGAGGGGCCTGAGGCCACTTCGTTCTCATCCAATTGATCATCTCTGCCATCTTTCAACACCAGGTTCAGGCTAGTCATACCGAGACGGGCCTGCTAGAAACGTCCCTGCCCTAAGGACCCCATCTGCCAAGTGGAGTCTACCTTCTAAGCAGGGCACCCCCCTACCGGACTGGCCAAATGGGGCCCCTGCTGGGTGAACCCATGGAGAGGATCAGCCTCATGGTTCCCACACAGCACCATGCTCAGGTCCCAGAGCGCAGACCCACAGCGCACGTTTCCAGGTAGGGGGACAGGGGTGGTGCCTGTGGCCCGTGGGGGTCTGGCTGCCTCCCGGGCAGCACCAGCTTCTCTTGTGGCCTGCCCATGCAGGGCCCTCAGGAGTGATACTGATGATCAGAGGCTTCCATGATGTTGGGGTTGGGGTCCAGGCTGGATGCGGTGGGGGCCTGAGTCCAGAGGCCGTGCGGGCTGGGTGTGGGAAGGTCTACTCGTCGCCCTGTGGCAGGGTGGGGACGGGTCCCACGTTGGGGTGAGGCTGGGACACCCATGAGCCTCTATTTGCCCACGCCATCCCTGGCATCCAGCGGGCACCGGCCCCCGGGCTCTGTCGCATGCCCCGCAGCCCTCCGTGGACTTGGCATGGGCCTGCTCTGGGCCACCTGCAGAGGATGAGGCCCTGCAGATGGGCCGATGGCAGGCACTCTCCTGAGGAGTCACCCCTGCGTAGGCTCCAGGAAGGGCAGAGGGCGCCGGGCCACACTGATGCGATGGCCAGCCCGTTGCACCCTGGGAAGACGGGTCACCCACCCCCTCCACCACCCCAGACCACAGTGTCCAGTGACCAGTGTCCATTCTCTGGTCACTGACGGCCTCCCCTGGGGTGGAGGCAAGCCTGAACTGTTGATACCATGGAGGGTTGGGCTGACAAGACTCCTTGTCCTGGGAGGAGCCGGGCTGGAGACTGGACCAGGGGTCCACTTGCGTGGCAGAGAAGGCTGCCGCCTGCACTCCCACAGCACGGGGTACCTGGAATTGCGGACGGGACCTCCACACCTTGACTTTGCTACCGACTGCCCCAGCCGGGCACCTGCGGCTGCCTCGGCCCAGGCATGCCAGGCAGGCCAGGATAGGACACCCCGCCCTGCGGATGGGGACATCCCGTGGCACCTGCCCGATAGGGACAGAGGTGCTCACCTCCAGGGATGACCTCTCCCCGCAGCGAGGGGCACCCTCCAGGCGGCCCCCAAAGGAACACCACCTTTGTTATTCCAACTTCTCCTTTCAAAATGTCCACACGCGGGCGATTTGCTACCTTTGCACACGCTGGCGTACGTGGTGTCAGAACCGTCCCTGTGCGTATTCTAGAGGAAGCCGCACGGAGGTGTGGCCCACGGCGTCAGAACCACAAGAGTCCATATTCCATGGCGGTGGCACCTGCCAGCAGCCCAGGCTTCGCTGGACGGCAGCGAACTGCACTTCCTACCAGTACCCTCACTCCTACCCTGAAGCAGCACAGCCATTTCTGTCTGTTCCAACTTTAATCTGCATCTCTCCTCTTAAAACACGTGTAGTCCTGAGGGTTGGTGCTTACTCAGGTAATCCTAGCTACTCAGGAGGCTGAGATCTGAGGATTGTGATTTGAAGCCAGCCTGGGCAGCAATGGCCATGAGACTCTTATTTCCAATCAACCACCAACAAGCCGGAAGTGGAGCTGTGGCTCAAGTGGTAGAGTGCTAACCTTGAGAGAAAAAGCCAAGGGACGGTGCCCAGGCCCTGAGCTCGAGGCCTGGTACTGAGGGATGTGAATAAAGGGCAGAGTGCTTGCCTGGCATGCAGCTCTGGCTCAATCCCCAGCACTAGAAGATAAAGCCGCACGCCTCTACCCTCCACACCCCACACCACGCTTCAGTCACAAGGGCTTCCCGCCCACTCTGTGCAGTCACGGGCCAGGGCTCCAGCTCTCAGCTCACACCCTGTGGATCTAGTCACCGCTTGGATGTGGACAACAGCCTCTTCCAGGGCTGCCTTCTTGTGAATGCAGGAGCAACCGTCTCTACAGAAACACGGAGAGGACCAGGGCCTCCCTCCCTTCTGTCCGTAACCTTTCTCTTTGCATGCTTTAACATGTTTTTGTTTCCCAAGTTTTTTGGGGGGGGCGGACACTGTCCTAATGACCTTTAAACCCTCCTACAGATGTGCAGATAAAAGGGTAAACGCGTCAGGTTACTGCTCAGTTCACCTGTTTATTCTGGAGCCCTCGTCTCTGCACTCTTCAGAGAAAGGGTGACCGTCCTGCTGTGGGCATCGGGGATGGCCCTGTACTCCTGCACCTCTACGGGGTGCTGGGGTCGGGCTTGTGCGGGGTGGGGCTTGTGCGGGGTGGGGCTTGTGCGGGGTGGGGCTTGTGCGGGGTGGAGCTTGTGTGGGTAGAGCTTGTGTGGGGTGGAGCTTGTGTGGGTGGAGCTTGTGTGGGGTGGAGCTTGTGTGGGTGGTGCTTGTGTGGGTGGAGCTTGTGTGGGGTGGAGCTTGTGTGGGTGGAGTTTGTGAGGGGTGGAGCTTGTGTGGGTGGATCTTGTGTGGGTGGGGCTTGTGTGGGGTGGGGCTTGTGTGGGGTGGAGCTTGTGTGGGTGGAGTTTGTGTGGGTGGAGCTTGTGTGGGGTGGAGCTTGTGTGGGGTGGAGCTTGTGTGGGTGGAGCTTGTGTGGGGTGGAGCTTGTGTGGGTGGACTTTGTGAGGGGTGGGGCTTGTGTAGGGTGGAGCTTGTGTGGGTGGAGCTTGTGTGAGGTGGGGCTTATGTGGGTGGAGCTTGTGTGGGTGGAGCTTGTGTGGGGTGGGGCTTGTGTGGGTGGAGCTTGTGTGGGGTGGGGCTTGTGTGGGGTGGGGCTTGTGTGGGGTGGAGCTTGTGTGGGTGGAGCTTGTGTGGGGTGGAGCTTGTGTGGGGTGGAGCTTGTGTGGGTGGAGCTTGTGTGGGGTGGAGCTTGTGTGGGGTGGGGCTTGTGTGGGTGGAGCTTGTGTGGGTGGAGCTTGTGTGGGGTGGGGCTTGTGTGGGTGGAGCTTGTGTGGGGTGGAGCTTGTGTGGGGTGGAGCTTGTGTGGGTGGAGCTTGTGTGGGGTGGAGCTTGTGTGGGGTGGGGCTTGTGTGGGCGGAGCTTGTGTGGGTGGAGCTTGTGTGGGTGGAGCTTGTGTGGGGTGGGGCTTGTGTGGGGTGGGGCTTGTGTGGGTGGAGCTTTGTGGGGTGGAGCTTGTGTGGGTGGAATTTGTGAGGGGTGGGGCTTGTGTAGGGTGGAGCTTGTGTGGGTGGAGCTTGCATGGGGTGGAGCTTGTGTGGGATGGGGCTTGTGTGGGTGGAGCTTGTGTGGGTGGCGCTTGTGTGGGGTGGGGCTTGTGTGGGTGGAGCTTGTGTGGGTGGAGCTTTGTGGGGTGGGGCTTGTGTGGGGTCTTCCGCCCTGCAGGCTAAGGTTCTCCTGCCTCTCAGTGCTGGGCTCCCGGATCCCAGTCGTCCGTTTTGTTGCCTTTGGTTCATTGGAGCACATCCTTCGGGAGCTCTCTGAGCAAGGGGATCTTTCAGTCCTTGAAGCCACCTGTGTTCCCTCCGCTCCTGCTTGGCTGTTTGTGGAACTGGACGCTGACGTGGACGTGGTTCCCCGCAGAATCTGGAAAGAGTGGCTCCGCTGTCCTTGAGCTCCTGGTTGCCCGGAGGTCTGATGCCAGGTTGATTCCCACCCTCCGCACGTGACCCGCTTCCCTCCACCTTCGGCACCTTCTGGGCCGCCCTCTCCTTCTCCTCCGGGCTCCGGGACATGCCATGGTGCCACCCCTAGGTGCTGAGTCCCCAGGACTCGGTTCCTGGGGCTCAGCCCGCTCCTGGGCTCTTCCCCATCTTCTTGTTCTCCTTTCCCAGTCAGCAGCTGATCTCGTCTATTTGCTCATGTGACCTCACTTTCTTTCTCTCCAGGAGTGCCGGTGGTGTGCAGGGGAGGCCCGGCCCCGGGCCAGGCTGCGGCCTTCCCACCCCCAGGCCTCAAAGTCCTCCAGCCCCTCCTGTCTATAACACAGGCTTAGAGATCCTCTGGATCTGAGCAGAGCTGCTCCTGGTGAGGAAAGGACTGCAAATGGCTCTTCTTTTGGAGCTTCTGTCTTCATGTGTCCCTGTGGACACTCCACAGGGCATGCCAGTTTGGGGCTCCTGCTTCCCCAGAGAGGCCCAGCCCAGCCTCACCCCTCCAGTTGGGCCTCTTGCTCCTGGGCCTCATCTGTCGGAGGCACGTAGTGTCTGGGATCCTGCATCGGGCACATTCCAAGTGTCACTGTGGGGAAGGTCACGGCGCAGGAAGGTCTGGGAGGAGGTGAAATTCTACTCCAGGGGCCCAGTGACCTTGGCACCTCATTCTCCTGCCAGCCTCAGTGTCCCCCATTTGTGCTGCCTGCACTCCTGCTGCTGGGTGAGGAACGGCTGATGTTCCCGACCCAGCAAGGCCCCTCCAGGCCCAGAGGCCCCTCAGTGTAGACATCTTCTTGCTGGTTGTGCGTTCCTCCCTCCTGAGCTTCCCCAGCCAGCCCCAGGCTGACCACAAAGTCTCGTTGGAGACAAATCTAATCTAATCTATTCTCCCCCACCCTCTCCCACCCCCTGTCCACCACCACCGGAGCCACCGAGACTGGAGGCCCCTGTGGCTCCTGCTCTCCTCGGCCCTCGCTGCCCTGGCTGGGCGCCAGCCTCAGAAGGCTCTGATGGATTGTCTTCTAAACAACCTGCAGATGTGCACGTGTCTGCTGCTGCTGCTGCTGCGATTAGTGTGCTCGGGCACCGCCTCACCTGGACCGGCTGTCTCCGCTCAGATGCTCACTGGGCTGGAGCTTGGGGCCGGGTCAGCCATGAGTAATGGCCAGGCACGGGGTGCAGAGCCACAGGCTCCTGGGGGGGGCTGATCTTTTCAGGGCCACCAGCTTCTAGAAGGACAAGCGTGACCTTTGTTCCTTGGGCCACCTCCACAGACGCTCTGGACACCAGGCCAGGCACATAGATTTTTGAGAGCTGAGCACATCTCCAACCCCAGGAAGGAAATGTAACTGGCATGGGAGTGTGGAAATGAAGAGCACGTTCATGTGTGTGTGTGTGTACAACATCCACACGAGGTTGCAGTGGGAACACAAGCCAGGTGAGGGGCCGGGCCCTTCCTTCTGTGGTGGATGAGGACCAGAACTCACGGATGCAGTGAGGTCCTGCAGCGTCTCTGTGTCCCCAGCCTTGATCTGGAACACAAAAGGGACCCAGGGGATAACAACCTACGTGCCTGTCCTTTAAAGCCGGTACAGCTTTTCTTACCCTGCACACGTCAGGAGCCTTCCGCCTGCCGGGCCTGTCACCACGCTGGCCAATGCCCCAACACAGGGAGGCTGGCCTGTCCCCACTGCACCTCCTCTTTAGTCCTGCTGACTGAGCGGACTCCAGGGCGTCTTGCCGGGGGCCTCCAGTCCCAAGGTCACAGGCATTACTTGATCGCTGGGATTTCCACGCAGCCAGGAGGTGGAATCCCAGCTCCAAAATCCCTCTGCCCCACCCCTGCCTGGCCAGCCTCCCTGCCCAGCCCAGGCATGGCAAGAAGCATTAAGAGAGAGCACGCAAGATGGCCGGGGCCTGCCTCCCAAACAGCTGGGCAACTCGGACGGGGGTCAGAAGGGAGCTGGCCTCTGTGTGTGCTGTGTGTGCACGTGTGCTTGTGTGTACACGCATGTGCGGTGAAGGCGTGTCCTCACGGTGTCACCTGTGGCGGAGGGGAGCGGTGTGTCAGGGTGCTGTGTGTGTGTGTGTGTCTGTGTGTGTGTGTAGATGTCTGTGTGCATGCCGGCAGGCACACACATGCACATTGGGCACATGTCCATGTACAGCATGTAGATTAGTGTGAGCGTCAATGTGAGTGTTTTGCATCCATGCATGTGTTACCCTCCTGTCACGGTGCGCATGTGGGTTCCTGTGTGCACACGTGTTAGTGCAGGTGGCATGTGGCTTCTGTCCTCACGGGAGCAGTCTTTGGCAGGACAGTGGCACTGTGTCTTATGTCAAGAATTTGGGGTCAGACCCTCCCCCTCTGCCAGCCCTGTAGAGACCCAGAACCTGACAACCGGCTTGAATGAAAACCTAAAAGCTGCATGGAAGGCTCTTAAACTTTCCCCTTAAGGCTCAGCCAGGATTTTGCTCTGAAAATGCAGTCTCTTGCCCCTGTATGGTATGGGAGGCTTTCCAAGCATGAGGCCTTGACTGT
>NW_012288159.1:0-7319 GCF_000151885.1 Dipodomys ordii
GACTCTGCGGGGACACAGTGGGACACAGCGGGGGACATATCGGGACACAGAGGGGGACAGAGCGGGACACAGTGGGGGACTCAGCCGGACACAGCAGGGGAAACAGTGGGGGACACAGCGGGACACAGGGGGACACAGCGAGGACACAGCGGGACAGAGCGGTACACTGCAGGGCACAGCGGGGGACACAGCGGGACACATCGGGGGACACAACAAGGACACTGCGGAACACAGAGTGGGACACAGTGAGGACACAGCGGGACACAGCGGACACAGCCGGGTCCCAGCAGTGGACACATCGGGACACAGCGGGGGACACAGCGGGACACAGCGGGGGACACATGGAGGACTCAGCGGGACAAAGCGGGGACACAGCGGCGACTCACCAGGGGACACAGCGGGGGACAAAGCGGGACACCACAGAACACAGTGGGAAACAGCGGGACACAGTGGGGAAACTGCGGGGACACAGGGGGACAAAGCGTGGGACACATAGGGACACAGCGGGGGACACAGTGGGGGACACAGCGGGACACAGCGGGGAACACAGCGAGGACACAGCGGGACCCAGCCGTACACAGCGTCGATACAGCGGGGACACAGCGTTACACAGCGTGGTACACAGCTGTGAAAACATAACGGGACACAGTGGGGGCACAGCGGGCACAGCGGGACACAGTGGGACACAGCTGGGACAAAGCTTGAGACACAGCGGGGTACAGAGCGGGAGACAGCAGGGGACACAGCGAGGACACAGCCGGACACAGCGCTTACACTGCGGGGGACACAGCGGGGGACACAGCAAGGGACACAGCCGGACACAGCGGGACACAGCGGGGGACACAGGGGGGACACAGCGGGACCCAGCGCGGGACACAGCGAGGACACATTGGGACACAGCGGGGACACAGCGGGACTCAGCGGGGGACACAGCAGTACACAGCGGGACACAGCGGGACACAGCGGGGGACACAGAGGGGTAAACAGCGGGACACAGCGGGGAACACAGCGAGGACACAGCGGGACCAAGCGGGACACAGCGTCGATACAGCGGGGACACAGCGGGACACAGCGGGGTACACAGCTGGGTACACAACGGGACACAGCGTGGGACACAGTGAGGACACAGCAGAACACAGCGTGGGAAACAGCGAGGACACAGCGAGACACAGCGAGACACAGCAAGACACAGTGGGGGCACAGCAGTAGACACAGCGGGACACAGCGAGGACACAGCGGGGACACAGCGGGGACACAGCGGCACCCAGCAGGACACAGCGGGGCACACAGCGGGACACAGCGGGACACAGCTTGGGACACAACGGGAACACAGCAGGACACAGCCGGGGACACAACGAGGACACAGCGGGACACAGCGGGAGACAGTGTGGGACAAAGCGGGAGATAGCAGGGGACACAGCTAGGACACAGCGGGACACAGTGGCGACACATAGAGGACTCAGCCGGGGACACAGTGTGGGACAGAGCAGGACACAGTGGGACCCAGCGGGGACAAAGCGTGAGACACAGCAGTGGACAGAGCGGGAGACAGAGGCGGACACGGCGAGGACACAGCGGGACACAGCGGGGACACAGAGGTGGCTCAGGTAGGCCACAGCGGGGGCAAAGCAGGACACCACGGAACACAGCGGGACACAGCGTGAAACAGCGGTGAACCTGCGGGGACACAGCGGGACACAGCAGGGGACACAGCGGGACACAGCGGGAACACAGCGGGGACACTGCGGGACACAGTGGGACACAGCGGGGCACACAGGGGGGACACAGCGGTACCCAGCGGGGAACCCAGCGAGGACACAGCGGGACCCAGCCGTACACAGCGTCGATACAGCAGGGACACAGCGTTACACAGCGTGATACACAGCTGTGAACACAACGGGACACAGTGGGGGCACAGCGGGACACAGCGGGACACAGTGGGACACAGCGGGGACAAAGCTTGAGACACAGCGGGGTACAGAGCGGGAGACAGTGGGGGAGACAGCGAGGACACAGCGGGACAAAGCGCTGACACTGCGGGAGACACAGCGGGGGACACAGCGGTGGACACAGCTGGACACAGCGGGACACAGCGGGGGAAACAGCGGGGACCCAGCGGGACCCACCGCGGGACACAGCGTGGACACATTGGGACACAGCGGGTCCACAGTGGGACACAGCGGGGGACACAGCAGTACACAGCGGGACACAGCGGGTCACAGCGAGGGACACAGAGGGGTACATAGCGGGACACAGTGGGGAACACAGGGAGGACCCAGCGGGACCCAGCGGGACACAGCGTCGATACAGTGGGGACACAGCGGGACACAGTGGGGTACACAGCTGGGGACACAACGGGACACAGCGGGGTACACCGCGAGGACACAGCAGAACACAGCGTGGGAAACAGCGAGGACACAGCGGGACACAGCAAGACACAGCGGGACACAGTGGGGACACAGCAGTAGACACAGCGAGACACAGTGGGGAACACAGCGGGACACAGCGGGGAACACAGCGAGGACACAGCGGGGACATAGCGGGGACACTGCGGGAACATAGTGGGACACAGCAGGGGACACAGCGGGACACAGCTTGGGACACAGCGGGAACATAGCAGGACACAGCAGGGGACACAGCGAGGACACAGCGGGACACAGTGGGACACAGCGTGGGACAAAGCGGGAGACAGCAGGGGACACAGCGAGGACACAGCGGGACACAACGGCCACACATAGAGGACTCAGCGGGGGACACAGTGGGGGACAGAGCGGGACACATCGGGACACTGCGGGGCACAGCGGGGGAAACAGCGGGACACAGCGGGGGACCCAGCGGGACACAGCGGGACACAGCGGGACACAGCGGGACACTGCGGGGCACAGCGGGGGACACAGCGGGACACAGCGGGGGACACAGGGAGGACACAGCTTAACACAGCATGGGACAAAGCGAGGACACAGCGGGACACAGCGAGACACAGCGGGACACAGCGGGGACCCAGCAGTGGACACAGCGGGACACAGCGGGGGACAAAGCGGGACACCACGGAACACAGCAGGACACAGCGTGAAACAGTGGTGAACCTGCGGGGACACAGCGGGACACAGCGGGGGACACAGCGGGACCCAGCGGGACACAGCTGGGGACACAGCGGGACACAGCGTCTATAGAGCGGGGACACAGCGGGACACAGCGGTGACACAGCAGGACCCAGCAGGGACACAACAAGGACACAGCGGATGACACAGCGGGACACAGCGGGACACAGAGGGGGACACAGCGAGGGACACAGCGGGGGACACAGCGGGACACACCGGGGGACACAGCGGGACACAGCGGGGACACAGAGGGGACTCAGCAGTGGACATAGCGGGGGACAAAGCGGGACACCACATGACACAGTGGGACACAGCGGGACACAGCGGGGACACTGCGGGGACACAGCGGGAGAAAGCGGGGGACCCAGCGGGACACAGCTGGACACAGCAGGACCCAGCGGGGAAACAGCGGGGACACAGTGGGACACAGCGAGGACACAGCGGGACACAGCGGGACACTGCGGGGCACAGCGGGGGACACAGCGGGACACAGCGGGGGACACAAGGAGGACACAGCGGAACACAGCATGGAACAATGCGAGGACACAGCGGGAAACAGCGAGACACAGCGGGACCCAGCGGGGACCTAGCAGTGGACACAGCGGGACACAGCGGGGGACAAAGCAGGACACCACGGAACACAGCAGGACACAGCGTGAAACAGCGGTGAACCTGCGGAGACACAGCGGTACACAGCGGGGGACACAGCGGGACCCAGCAGGACACAGCGGGGGACACAGCCGTACACAGCAGGGACACAGCGGGGACACAGCGGGACCCAGCAGGACACAGCGGGGGACACAGCGGGACACAGTGGGACACAGCGGGGGACACAGCAGGGACACAGTGGGACACAGTAGGACACAGCGTGGGACAAAGCGGGAGACAGCGGAGGACACAGCGAGGACACAGCTGGACACAGCGGGGACACAGAGGGGACTCAGCAGGGGACATAGAGGGGGAAAAGCGGGACACCACGGGACACAGTAGGACACAGCGGGACACAGCTGGGACACTGCGGGACACAGCCGGGGGACACATCGGTGGACAGCGGGGGACAGAGAAGGGACACAGCGGGACACAGAGGGGACACAGCTGGACACAGTAGGGTACACAGCGGGGCACAGCGGACACACAACGGGGACAGAGCTGGACACAGAGGGACACAGATGGGACAGAGCTTGACACAGCCGGACACAGCGGGACACAGCAGGGGACTCAGCGGGACACAGCGGGGGACACAGGGAGGACACAGCGTCGATACAGCGGGGACACAGCGTTACACAGCATGGTACACAGCTGTGAACACAACGGGACACAGTGGGGGCACAGCGAGACACAGCGGGACACAGCGAGGACACAGCGGGACACAGAGCTGAAACTGCGGGGGACACAGCGGGGGACACAGCGGGGGACACAGCCGGACACAGCGGGACACAGCGGGGGACACAGGGGGTACCCAGCGGGACCCAGCGTGGGACACAGCGAGGACACATTGGGACACAACGGGGACACAGCGGGACTCAGCGGGGTACACAGCAGTACACAGCGGGACACAGCGGGACACAGCGGGGGACACAGAGCAGTAAACAGCGGGACACTGCGGGGAACACAGCGAGGACACAGCGGGACCAAGCGGGACACAGCGTCGATACAGCGGGGACACAGCAGGACACAGCCGGATACACAGCTGGGTACACAACGGGACACAGCAGGGGACACAGCGAGGAAACAGCAGAACACAGCGTGGGAAACAGCGAGGACACAGCGGGACACAGCGAGACACAGAGGGATACAGTGGGGACACAGCAGTAGACACAGCGGGACACAGCGGGGGACACAGCGAGACACAGCGGGGAACACAGCGAGGACACAGCGGGGACATAGCGGGGACACAGCGGGATCCAGCAGGACACAGCGGGGCACACAGCGGGACACAGCTTGGGACACAGCGGGAACACAGCAGGACACAGCGGGGGACAGAGCGAGGACACAGCGGAACACAGCAGGACACAGCGTGGGACAAAGTGGGAGATAGCAGGGGACACAGCGAGGACACAGCGGGACACAGCGGCGACACATAGAGGACTCAGCGGGGGACACAGTGGGGAACAGAGCGGGGGACACAGCGGGGGACACAGCGGGACACAGCGGGGAACACAGCGAGGACACAGCGGGACACAGCGGGACACAGCGTCGATACAGAGGGGACTCAGCGAGGACACAGCGGGGGACACAGCGGGACACAGCGGGACACAGCGGGGAACAAAGAGAGGACACAGCGGGACCCAGTGGGACACAGCATTGATAGAGCGGGGACACAGCGGGACACAGTGGTGACACAACGGGACTCAGCAGGGGACACTGCGGGACAGAGAGGGACCCAGAGGGAACACAGCAAGGACACAGCGGGAGACACAGCGGGACACAGCGGGACACAGTGGGGGACACAGCGAGGGACACAGCGGGGGACACAGCAGGACACAGTGGGGAACACAGAGAGAGACACAGCAGGACCCAGCGGGACACAGCATCGATACAGCAGAGACACAGCGGGACACAGCGGGGTACACAGCTGTTGACACAATGGGACACAGTGGGGGACACAGCGGGACACAGCGGGACACAGCGGGGCACAGCAAGGAAAAAACGGGAGACAGAGTGGGGAACAGAGCAGGACACAGCGGGGGACACAGAGAGGACACAGTGGGGACACAGCGAGACTCAGCCGGGGACACAGCGGGGGACAAAGCGGGACACCACGGGACACAGTGGGACACAGCGGGACACAACGTGGTCACTGCGGGACACAGTGGGGGACAAAGCGGAACACAGGGGGGACGCAGCGGGACACAGCGGGACACAGCGGGACACGGCGGGACACAGAGGGGGACATAGCGAGGACACAGCGGGACACAGCGGGACACAGCGGGGGAAACAGCGAGGACACAGTGGGGGACACAGTGGGGGAAACAGCTGGACACAGCGGGGAACACAGCAAGGACACAGCGGGACACAGCGGGGGACACAGGGAGGACACAGCGGGACACAGCGGGGGAAACAGCGAGGACACAGTGGGACACAGCGGCGACACAGAGGGTACTCAGCGGGGGACACATTGTGGGACAAAGTGGGACACCATGGGACACAGTGTTACACAGCGTGACACAGCGGCCACACTGTGGGACACAGCAGGACAAAGCGGGGGCCACAGCGGGCCACAGCGGGACAAAGCGGGGGACACAGCGGGACACAGCGGAGACAGAGAAGGACCACAGCGAGACACAGCGGTGACACAGCTGGACACAGCGGGGTACACAGCGGGACACAGCGGGCACACAGAGGGGACACAGCGGGACACAGCAGGACACAGTGGGGACAGAGCGGGACACAGTCGGACACAGCGGGACACAGCGGGGGACACAGCGGGACACAGCGGGGGACCCAGCGAGGACATAGCGGGGGACACAGCGGGGGACACAGCGGGACACAGCGGGGAACACAGCGAGGACACAGCGGGACACAGCGGGACACAGCGTCGATACGGAGGGGACTCAGCGGAGGACACAGCGGGGGACACAGCGGGGGACAAAGTGGGACACCACGGGACACAGTGTGACACAGCGGGACACAGCGGGGACACTGCGGGGACACAGCAGGATAAAGCGGGGGACACAGCGGGACACAGCGGGGGCTACAGCGGGGGACAGCGTAGACAGAGAAGGGCCACAGCAGGACAGAGCGGGACACAGTTGGACACAGCGGGGTACACAGCGGGACACAGCGGGCACACCGGGGACACAGCGGGACACAGCGGGACACAGTGGGGACACAGTGGGACAAAACAGGACAAAGCGGGAGACACAGCGGGACACAGCGGGGGACACAGAGAGGACATATTGGGACACAGCGGGGGCCACAGTGAGGACACAGCGGGACACAGCCGGGGAAAAAGTGGGACATAGCGGGGACACAGCAGTGGACACAGCGGGACACAGCGGGGGACACAGCCGGACACAGCAGGGGAAACAGTGGGGGACACAGCGGGACACAGTGGGACACAGCGCGGGACACATGGGGGACACAGCGGGACACAGCTGGGACACAGCGGGACTCAGCGGGGGACACAGCAGTATACAACAGGACACAGTGGGGACACAGCAGGGACACAGCGGAAACACAGCTGGACAGAGCGGGGACACAGCTGGGGACACAACG
>NW_012288160.1:0-5211 GCF_000151885.1 Dipodomys ordii
ACGGTGACACAGCGGGACACAGCGGGACACAGCTTGGGGACATAGGGGGACACAGCGGGGACACAGCGGGGGAAACAGCGAGGACATAGTGTGACACAGCGGGGACACAGCGGGGGACAAAGCGGGAGACAGCGGGGGACACAGCGAGGACACAACAGGACACAGCGGCCACAATGAGGGGACTCAGTGGTGGACACAGCGGGGGACAAAGAGGGACACTACGGGACACAGTGTGACACAGTGGGACACAGCGGGACATTGCGGGGACACAGCAGGACAAAGTGGGGGACATAGCGGGACACAGCGGGCACACAGCGGGGACACAGCGGGACACAGCGAGATATAGCGGTGACAGAGCGGGACACAGTCGGACACAGCGGGACACAGCGGGGGACACAGCGGGAGACAAAGAGGGACACCACGGAACACAGTGGGACACAGCAGGAAACAGCAGTGACACTGCAGGGACACAGTGGGACACAGGGGGGACACAGCGGGACACAGAGGGGGACAGAGCGGGACACAGTGGGGGACACAGCCGGACACAGCAGGGGAAACAGTGGGGGACACAGCGGGACACAGCGGGACACAGCGAGGACACAGCGGGACAGACTGGGACACTGCTGGGCACAGCGGGGGACACAGCGGGACACAGCGGGGGACATAGCGAGGACACAGCGGAACACAGAGTGGGACACAGTGAGGACACAGCGGGACACAGCAGGACACAGCGGGACACAGCCGGGTCCCAGCAATGGACACAGCGGGACACAGCGGGGGACACAGCGGGACACAGAGGGGGACACATGGAGGACTCAGCGGGAACCAGCGGTACACAGAGTCGATACAGCGGGTACACAGTGTTACACAGCATGGTACACAGCTGTGAACACAACGGGACACAGTGGGGGCACAGCGAGACACAGCGTGACACAGCGAGGACACAGGGGGACACAGCGCTGACAATGCGGGGGACACAGCGGGAGACACAGCGGGGGACACAGCCGGACACAGCGGGACACAGCGGGGGACACAGAGGGGACACAGCGGGACCCAGCACGGGACACAGTGAGGACACATTGGGACACAACGGGGACACAGCCGGACTCAGCGGGGGACACAGCAGTACACAGCGGGACACAGCGGGACACAGCGGGGGACACAGAGGAGTAAACAGCGGGACACTGCGGGGAACACAGCGAGGACACAGCGGGACCAAGCGGGACACAGCGTCCATACAGCGGGGACACAGCGGGACACAGCGGGGTACACAACTGGGTACACAACGGGACACAGCGGGGGACACAGCGAGGACACAGAAGAACACAGCGTGGGAAACAGCGAGGACACAGCGGGACACAGCGAGACACAGAGGGACACAGTGGGGACACAGCAGTAGACACAGCGCGACACAGCAGGGGACACAGCGAGACACAGCGGGACCCAGCAGGACACAGCGTGGCACACAGCGGGACACAGCTTGGGACACAGCTGGAACACAGCAGGACACAGCGGGGGACACAGCGAGGACACAGCAGAACACAGCGGGACACAGCGTGGGACAAAGCGGGAAATAGTAGGGGACACAGCGAGGACACAGCGGGACACAGCGGTGACACATAGAGGACTCAGCGGGGGACACAGTGGGGAACAGAGCGGGACACAGCGGGACCCAGCATGGACAAAGCGTGAGACACAGTGGTGGACAGAGCGGGAGACAGAGGCGGACACAGCGAGGACACAGCGGGACACAGCGGGGACACAAATGTGGTTCAGGGGGGGCCACAGCGGGGGACAAAGCGGGACACAGCGGGGACACAGCGGGGACACAGCGGGACCCAGCAAGACACAGCGGGACATAGCGGGGACACAGCGGGGACACAGCGGGACCCAGCAGGACACAGCGGGACACAGCAGGACACAGCGGGGGACACAGCGGGACACAGCGGGGGACACAGCGGGACACAGAGGGGACACAGAGGGGACTCAGCTGGGGACATAGCGGGGGACAAAGCGGGACACCACAGGACACAGTGGGACACAGCGGGACACAGCGGGACACTGCGGGGCACAGCGGGTGACACACCGGGACACAGCGGGGGACACAGGGAGGACACAGCGGAACACAGCATGGGACAAAGCGAGGACACAGCTGGAAACAGCGAGACACAGCAGGACCCAGCGGGGACCCAGCGGGAACCCAGCAGTGGACACAGCGTGACACAGTGGAGGACAAAGCGGGACACCACCGAACACAGCAGGACACAGCGTGAAACAGCGGTGAACCTGCGGGGACACAGCGGGACACAGCAGGGGACACAGCGGGACCCAGCGGGACACAGCGGGGGACACAGCCGGACACAGCAGGGACACAGCGGGGACACAGCGGGACCCAGCAGGACACAGTGGGGGACACAGCAGGACACAGCGGGACACAGCAGGGGACACAGCAGGGACACAGTGGGACACAGTAGGACACAGCGTGGGACAAAGGAGGAGACAGCGGAGGACACAGCGAGGACACAGCTGGACACAGCGGGGACACAGAGGGGACTCAGCAGAAGACATAGAGGGGAAAAAGCGGGACACCACGGGACACAGTAGGACACAGCGGGACACAGCAGGGACACTGCGGGACACAGCCGGGGGACACAGCGGTGGACAGCGGGGGACAGAGAAGGGACACAGCGGGACACAGGGGACACAGCTGGACACAGAAGGGTACACAGCGGGGCACAGCGGACACACAACAGGGACAGAGCTGGACACAGAGGGACACAGAGGGGACAGAGCGTGACACAGCAGGACACAGCGGGACACAACAGGGGACTCAGCGGGACACAGCGGGGGACACAGGGAGGACACAGCTGGACACTGAGGGAGACAGAGCAAGGACACACCCGGACACAGCGAAACACAGCGTGACACAGTGGGGACACAGCAGGGGACACAGCGGGACACAGCGGGGGACACAGAGGGACACAGCAGGGTACACAGCAGGGACAAAGCGGGACACAGCGGGGGACACAGTGAGGACAAAGCGGGACACAGCGGTGACACAGCGGGACACAGCTGGGGACACTGCGGGACAAAGCGGGACATAGCGGGGACACAGCAAGGACACAGCGGGGGACACAGCAGGACACAGCCGGACACAGCCGGGGACACAGCGGGACACAGCGAGAGACACAGCGGGGGACACAGCGGGACACAGCGGGGAACAAAGAGAGGACACAGCGGGACCCAGCGGGACACAGCATTGATAGAGCGGGGACACAGCGGGACACAGCGGTGACACAACGGGACTCAGCAGGGGACACTGCGGGACAGAGAGGGACCCAGCGGGAACACAGCAAGGACACAGCGGGGGACACAGTGGGACACAGCGGGACACAGCGGGGGACACAGCGAGGGACACAGTGGGGGACACAGCAGGACACAGTGGGGAACACAGAGAGAGACACAGCAGGACCCAGCGGGACACAGCATCGACACAGCAGAGACACAGCGGGACACAGCGGGGTACACAGCTGTTGACACAACGGGACACAGTGGGGGACACAGTGGGGGAAACAGCTGGACACAGCGGGGAACACAGCGAGGACACAGCGGGACACAGCGGGGGACACAGTGAGGACACAGCGGGACACAGCGGGGGACACAGCGAGGACACAGTGGGACACAGCGGCGACACAGAGGGTACTCAGCGGGGGACACATTGTGGGACAAAGTGGGACACCATGGGACACAGTGTTACACAGCGGGACACAACGGCGACTCTGCGGGACACAGCAGGTCAAAGCGGGGGCCACAGCGGGCCACAGCGGGCCACAGCGGGGCACACAGCGGGGGACAGTGGAGACAGAGAGTGGCCACAGCGAGACACAGCGGTGACACAGCTGGACACAGCGGGGTACACAGTGGGACACAGCGGGCACACAGCGGGGACACAGCCGGACACCGCGGGACACAGCAGGGACACAATGGGACACAGTGGGACAAAGCGGGAGACACAGCGGGACACAGCAGGCACACAGTGGGGACACAGAGGGACACAGCGGGGACAGAGCGGGACACAGCCGGACACAGCGCGACACAGCGGGGGACAAAGCGGGACACAGTGGTGGACCCAGAGAGGACACAGCGGGACACAGCAGGGGACACAGCGAGGACACAGCGGGGGACACAGCGGGGGACCCAGCGGGACCCAGCGGGGAACAGATCGAGGACACAGCGGGACACAGTGGGACACAGAGTCGATACAGCGGGGACACAGCGTTACAAGGCGTGGTACATAGCTGTGGACACAACTGGACACAGTGGGGGCACAGCCGGACTCAGCGGGACACAGTGGGACACAGCAGGGACAAAGCGTGAGACACAGCGGGGGACAGAGACGGAGACAGCAGGGGACACAGCGACGAAACAGAGGGACACAGAGGTGACACAGCGGGGACTCAGCGGGGGACACAGCGGGGGACACTGCAAGGACAGAGTGGGACACAGTGGGGGACACAGCAGGACATAGCGGGGGACACAGCGGGAGAAACAGCGGGACACAGCGGGACACAGCGGGGACACCACGGGACACAGTGTGAAACAGTGGGACACAGCGGGACACTGCGGGGACAAAGCAGGACAAAGCGGGGGACACAGCGGGACACAGCGGGACAAAGCGGGGGACACAGCGGTACACAGCGGAGACAGAGACGGGCCACAGCGGGACACAGCGGTGACACAGCTGGACACAGCGGGGTACACAGCGGGACACAGCGGGCACACAGAGGGGACACAGCAGGACACAGCGGGACACAGCGGGGACAGAGTCGGACACAGCGGGACACAGCGGGGGACACAGCGGGACCCAGCGGGGGACCCAGCGAGGACATAGCGGGGGACACAGCGGGGGACACAGCGGGACAAAGCGGGGAACACAGCGAGGACACAGCGGGACACAGCGGGACACAGCGTCGATACAGAGGGGACTCAGCGGAGGACACAGCGTGGGACACAGCGGGGGACAAAGTGGGACACCACGGGACACAGTGTGACACAGCGGGACACAGCGGGGACACTGCGGGGACACAGCAGGATAAAGGGGGGGACACAGCGGGACACAGCGGGACACAGTGGAGGACACAGCCGGGGACAGCGTAGACAGAGAAGGGCCACAGCGGGACAGAGCGGGACACAGTTGGACACAGCGGGGTA
>NW_012288161.1:0-5989 GCF_000151885.1 Dipodomys ordii
ACAGCGGTACACAGCGCTAACACTGCGGGGCACACAGCGGTACACATGTTCAGGGAACACAGCGGGACACAGCGGGACACAGCGGGGGACACAGGAAGGATACAGCGGTACACAGCAGGGGACAGAGCGAGGACACATTGGGACACAGCGGGGACACAGCGGGACTCAGCGGGGGAAGCAGCAGTACACAGCGGGACACAGCGGGACACAGCGGGGACACAGCAGGAACACAGCAGGGGACACAGCGGGAAACAGCGGGGCACACAGAGGGGTACACAGCGGGACACAGCGAGGAAAAAAGCGAGGCCACAGCAGAACACAGCGTGGGACACAGCGGGTACACAGCGGGACACAGCGGGGGACACAGAGTGGTACACAGCGGGACACAGCTGGAAACATAGCGAGGTCACAGCGGGGAAAAAGCGGGACAACACGGGACACAGTGTGACACAGCGGGACAGAACGGTGACACAGCAGGGGCAAAGCGGGACAAAGCAGGGACACAGCGAGACACAGTGGGACACCGCGGGGGACACAGCGGGGGACAGCAGGGGACAGGGGACACAGCGGGACACAGCGGGGACACAGCTGGACACAGCGGGGTACACAGAGGGACACAGCGGGCACACACTGGGGACACACCGGGACACAGCGGAACTCAGCGGGAGACACAGCAGTACACAGCGGGACACAGTGGGACACACCGGGGAGACAGCAGGGACACAGTGGGGGACAAAGCGGGACACAGCGGGTCAGAGCGGGGGACACAGCGGGAAACAGCGGGAGACACAGAGGGGTACACAGCGGGACACAGCGGGGGACACAGCGAGGACACAGCGGAACACAGCGGGACACAGCGTCGATACAGTGGGGACAGAGCGGGTCACAGCAAGGACACAGCGGGACACAGCGGGACACAGCGGAGGACACAGCGGGACACAGCGGGGACACAGCGGGCACTCAGCGGGGGACACAGCGGGACACAGCGGGGGACACAGCGAGACACGGCGGGGATAAAGCTGGACACAGCGGGGTACACAGAGGGACACAGCAGGGACACAGCGGGGAAACAGCGTGACACAAAAGGACACAGCGAGACACAGCGGGGGACACAGCGAGGACACAGCTGCACACAGTGGGGGACACAGCAAGGACAGAGCGGGACACAGCGGGACACAGCGGGACACAGCGGGGGACACAGGAAGGACACATCGGTACACAGAGGGGGACAGAGCGAGGACACATTGGGACACAGTGGGACTCAGCCGGGGACACAGCAGTACACAGCGGGACACAGCGGGACAGAGCGGGGACACAGCAGGGACACAGCGGGGGACACAGCGGGACACAGCGAGGGACACAGCGGGACACAGCAAGACACAGCAGGGACACAGCGAGGACACAGCTGGGGACACAGCGGTGGACACAGCGGGACACAGCGGGGAACACAGCGAGGACACAGCGGGACACAGCGGGACACAGCGTCGATACAGCGGGGACACAGCGTTACACAGCGTGGTTCACAGCGTCACAGCGGGACACTGCGGGGACAAAGCAGGACAAAGCGGGGGACACAGCGGGACACAGCGGGACAAAGCGGGGGACACAGCGGTACACAGCGGAGACAGAGACGGGCCACAGCGGGACACAGCGGTGACACAGCTGGACACAGCGGGGTACACAGCGGGACACAGCGGGCACACAGAGGGGACACAGCAGGACACAGCGGGACACAGCGGGGACAGAGCGGGACAAAGTCGGACACAGCGGGACACAGCGGGGGACACAGCGGGACACAGCGGGGGACCCAGCGAGGACATAGCGGGGGACACAGCGGGGGACACAGCGGGACACAGCGGGGAACACAGCGAGGACACAGCGGGACACAGCGGGACACAGCGTCGATACAGAGGGGACTCAGTGGAGGACACAGCGTGGGACACAGCGGGGGACAAAGTGGGACACCACGGGACACAGTGTGACACAGCAGGACACAGCTGGGACACTGTGGGGACACAGCAGGATAAAGCGGGGGACACAGCGGGACACAGCGGAACACAGCGGGGGATACAGCGGGGGACAGCGTAGACAGAGAAGGGCCACAGCGGGACAGAGCGGGACACAGTTGGACACCGCGGGGTACACAGCGGGACACAGCGGGCACACCGGGGACACAGCGGGACACAGCGGGACACAGTGGGGACACAGTGGGACACAGCGGGACAAAGCGGGGGACACAGCGGGACACAGCGGGGGACACAGAGAGGACACATTGGGACACAGCGGGGGACACAGTGAGGACACAGCGGGACACAGCCGGGGAAAAAGTGGGACACAGCGGGGACACAGCAGTGGACACAGCGGGACACAGCGGGGGACACAGCCGGACACAGCAAGGGAAACAGTGGGCGACACAGCGGGACACAGCAGAGTACACAGCTGGGGACACAAAGGGACACATCGGGGGACCCAGCGGGACCCAGCAGGACACAGCGTCGATACAGCGGGGACACCGCGGGACATAGGGGGGTACACAGCTGGGGACACAACGGGACACAGCGGTGGACACAGCGAGGACACAGCGGGACACAGCTGGGACACTGAGGGAACATAGAGGGACACAGCGGGTACACAGCGGGACACAGCGGGGGACACAGAGTGGTACACAGCGGGACACAGCTGGAAACATAGCGAGGTCACAGCGGGGAAAAAGCGGGACAACACGGGACACAGTGTGACACAGAGGGACAGAACGGTGACACAGCAGGGGCAAAGCGGGACAAACAGGGACACAGCGAGACACAGCGGGACACCGCGGGGGACACAGCGGGGGACAGCAGGGGACAGGGGACACAGCGGGACACAGCGGGGACACAGCTGGACACAGCGGGGTACACAGAGGGACACAGCGGGCACACACTGGGGACACACCGGGACACAGCGGAACTCAGCGGGAGACACAGCAGTACACAGCGGGACACAGTGGGACACACCGGGGACACAGCAGGGACACAGTGGGGGACAAAGCGGGACACAGCGGGTCAGAGCGGGGGACACAGCGGGACATAGCGGGAGACACAGAGGGGTACACAGCGGGACACAGCGGGGGACACAGCGAGGACACAGCGGAACACAGCGGGACACAGCGTCGATACAGTGGGGACAGAGCGGGTCACAGCAAGGACACAGCGGGACACAGCGGGACACAGCGGGGGACACAGCGGGACACAGCGAGGACACAGCGGGGACTCAGCGGGGGACACAGCGGGACACAGCGGGGGACACAGCGAGACACGGCGGGGATAAAGCTGGACACAGCGGGGTAAACAGAGGGACACAGCAGGGACACAGCGGGGAAACAGCGTGACACAAAAGGACACAGCGAGACACAGCGGGGGACACAGCGAGGACACAGCTGCACACAGTGGGGGACACAGCAAGGACAGAGCGGGACACAGCGGGACACAGCGGGGGACACAGGAAGGACACAGCGGTACACAGAGGGGGACAGAGCGAGGACACATTGGGACACAGTGGGACTCAGCGGGGGACACAGCAGCACACAGCGGGACACAGCGGGACAGAGCGGGGACACAGCAGGGACACAGCGGGGGACACAGCGGGACACAGCGAGGGACACAGCGGGACACAGCAAGACACAGCAGGGACACAGCGAGGACACAGCTGGGGACACAGCGGTGGACACAGCGGGACACAGCGGGGAACACAGCGAGGACACAGCGGGACACAGCGGGACACAGCGTCGATACAGCGGGGACACAGCGTTACACAGCGTGTTTCACAGCGTGGTACACAGCTGTGGACACAACGGGACACAGTGGGGGCACTGCCGGACACAGCGGTACACAGTGGGACACAGCGGGGACAAAGCGTGAGACACAGTGGGGGACAGAGAGGGAGACAGTAGGGGACTCAGCGAGGACACAGCGGCACACAACGGGACACAGCGGGAAACAGAGGTGAACCTGCGGGGACACAGCGGGACACAGCAGGACACAGCGGGACACAGCAGGGGAACACAGCGAGGACACCACGGAACACAGCGGGACACAGCAGGAAACAGAGGTGAACCTGCGGGGACACAGCGGGACACAGTGGGGGACACAATGCCAAACAGCGGGGGACACAGCGGGACACAGTGGGGGACAGAGTGTGGGACACAGCGAGACACAGCAGGGACAAAGCTGGACACAGCGGGGTACACAGAGGGAAACAGCGGGGACACAGTGGGGAAACAGCGTGACACAGCAGGACACAGCGGGAAACAGCCGGGGACACAGCAAGGACACAGCGGCACAGAACGGGGGACACAGCAAGGACACAGTGGGACACAGCAGGGGACACAGCGAGACATAGCGGGGGACACAGCGGGGGACACAGAGGGACACAGCGGGACACAGCGGGGGACACAGGGAGGACACAGCGGGACACAGCGGTGGACATAGCGAGGACACATTTGGACACAGCGCGGACACATCGGGACTCATTTGGACACAGCGCGGACACATCGGGACTCAGCGGGGCACAGCAGTACACAGTGGGACACACCGGGACACAGCGGGGACACAGCAAGGACACAGCGGGGGACACAGCGGGACACAGCGGGGGACACAGGGAGGACACAGCGGGACACAGCGGGGGACATAGCGAGGACACATTGGGACACAGCGCGGACACAGCGGGACTCAGCGGGGCACAGCAGTACACAGTGGGACACACCGGGACACAGCGGGGACACAGCAGGGACACAGCGGGGGACACAGCGGGACACAGCGGGGGACACAGGGAGGACACAGCGGGACCCAGGTGAACCCAGCGTCGATATGGCAGGGACACAGCAGGACACAGCGGGGAAAAAAGCGAGGACACAGCGGAACACAGCGTGGGACACAGCGAGGACACAGCGAGGACACAGCGGGACAAGGCGGGGAACACAGCGAGGACACAGCGGGACCCAGGGAGACACAGCGTCGATACAGCGGGGACACAGCGTTACACAGCGTGATACACAGCTGTGAACACAACGGGACACAGTGGGGGCACAACGGGACACAGCGGGACACAGTGGGACGCAGCAGGGACAAAGCTTGAGACACAGCGGGGTACAGAGCGGGAGACAGCGGGGGACACAGCGAGGACACAGCGGTACACAGTGCTGACACAGCGGGGCACACAGCGGTACACAGCGGGGAACACAGCGGGGGACACAGCGGGACACAGAGGGACACAGCGGGGGACACAGGGGAGACACAGCGGGACACAGTGGGGGACACAGCGAGGACACATTGGGACACAGCAGGGACACAGCGGGACGCAGCGGGGGACACAGCAGTACACATCGGGACACAGCGGGACACAGCGAGGGACGCAGAGGGGTACACAGCGGGATAAAGCGGGGAACACAGCGAGGACACAACGGGATCACGCGGGACACAGCGTCCATACAGCGGGAACACAGCGGGACACAGCGGGGTACACAGCTGGGGACACAGCGGGACACAGCAGGACACAGCGAGGACACAGCGGGACAGAGCGGGACACTGCAGGGCACAGCGGGGGACACAGCGGGACACAGCGGGGGACAAAGCGAGGACACAGCGGAACACAGAGTGGGACAGAGTGAGGACACAGCGGGACACAGCGGGCCACAGCCGGGTCCCAGCAGTGGACACAGCGGGACACAGCGGTGGACACAGCGGGACACAGAGGGAGACACATGGAGGACTCAGCGGGACAAAGCGGGGACACAGCGGCGACTCACCGGGGGACACAGCGGGGGACAAATGGGACACCACAGAACACAGTGGGAAACTGCGGGACACAGCAGGGAAACTGCGGGGAAACAGGGGGACAAAGCGTGGGACACATAGGGACACAGCGGGGGACACAGTGGGGGACACAGCGGGACACAGCGGGGAACACAGCGAGGACACAGCGGGACCCAGCGGTACACAGCGTCGATACAGCG
>NW_012288162.1:0-4808 GCF_000151885.1 Dipodomys ordii
GGGGGACACAGCGTTACACAGCGTGGTACACAGCTGTGGACACAACGGGACACAGTGGGGACACAGCGGGACACAGCGGAACACAGTGGGACACAGCGGGAACAAAGCATGAGACACAGCGGGGGACAGAGCGGGAGACAACGGGGGACACAGCAAGGACACAGCGGGACACAGCGGGGGAAACAGCGGGACACAGCGGTGGACACAGGGGGAGAGAGCGGGGGACACAGCGGGACACAGCGGTGGAAACAGCGGGACACAGCGGTGGACCCAGCGAGGACCCAGCGGGACCCAGCAGGACACAGCGTCGATACAGCTGGGATACAGCCTTACACAGCGTGGTATACATCTGTGGACACAACGGGACGCAGGGGGGTCACAGCGGGACAGAGCGGGACACAGTGGGACACAACGAGGACAAATTGTGAGACACAGTGGGGGACAGAGCGGGAGACAGCGGGGGACACAGCGAGGACACAGCGGGAACCAGCGGGACACAGCGTCGATACAGCGGGGATACAGCGTTACACAGAGTGGTTCACATCTGTGGACACAACGGGACACAGTGGGGGCAGAGCGGGACACAGTGGGACACAGCGAGGACAAATTGTGAGACGTAGCGGGGGACAGAGCGGGAGACAGCGGGGGACACAGCGAGGACACAGCAGGACACAGCAGGACACAACAGGAACAGAGCGGGACACAGCGGGACACAGCGGGGGACACAGTGGGACACAGCGGGGGACACACTGGGGGACACTGCGGGACACAGCGGGACAAGCGTCGATACAGCGGGGACACAGCGTTACACAGCGTGGTACACAGCTGTGAACACAACGGGACACAGTGGGAGCACAGCGAGACACAGCGGGACACAGCGAGGACACAGCGGGACACAGCGCTGACACTGCGGGGGACACAGCGGGGGACACAGCCGGACACAGCGGGACACAGCGGGGGACACTGGGGGGACACAGCGGGACCCAGCGCGGGACACAGCAAGGACACATTGGGACACAACGGGGACACAGCGGGACTCAGCGGGGGACACAGCAGTACACAGCGGGACACAGGGGGACACAGCGGGGAACACAGAGGAGTAAACAGTGGGACACTGCGGGGAACACAGCGAGGACACAGCGGGACCAAGCGGGACACAGCGTCGATACAGCGGGGACACAGCGGGACACAGCGGGGTACACAGCTGGGTATACAACGGGACACAGCGGGGGACACAGCGAGGACACAGCAGAACACAGCGTGGGAAACAGCGAGGACACAGCGGGACACAGTGAGACACAGAGGGACACAGTGGGGACACAGCAGTAGACACAGCGGGACACAGCGGGGGACACAGCGGGACACAGCGGGGAACACAGCGAGGACACAGCGGGGACACAGCGGGGACACAGCGGGAACCAGCAGGACACAGCGGGGCACACAGCGGGACACAGCTTGGGACACAGCGGGAACACAGCAGGACACAGCGGGGGACACAGTGAGGACACAGCGGGACACAGCGTGGGACAAAGCGGGAGATAGCAGGGGACACAGCGAGGACACACCGGGACACAGCGGCGACACATAGAGGACTCAGCGGGGGACACAGTGGGGAACAGAGCAGGAGACAGAGGCAGACACAGCGAGGACACAGCGGGACACAGCGGGGACACAAAGGTGGCTCAGGGGGGGCCACAGCGGGGGACAAAGCGGGACACCACGGAACACAACGGGACACAGCGTGAAACAGCGGTGAACCTGCGGGGACACAGCGGGACACAGCGGGGGACACAGCGGGACAAAGCGGGGACACAGCGGGGACACAGCGGGACCCAGCAGGACACAGCGGGACACAGCAGGACACAGCGGGGGACACAGCGGAACACAGCGGGGGACACAGCAGGGACACAGTGGGACACAGTAGGACACAGCGTGGGACAAAGCGGGAGACAGCGGAGGACACAGCGAGGACACAGCTGGACACAGCGGGAACACAGAGGGGACTCAGCAGAGGACATAGAGGGGAAAAAGCGGGACACCACGGGACACAGTAGGACACAGCGGGACACAGCGGGGACACTGCGGGACACAGCCGGGGGACACAGCGGTGGACAGCGGGGGCAGAGAAGGGACACAGCGGGACACAGAGGGGACACAGCTGGACACAGAAGGGTACACAGCGGGGCACAGCGGACACACAACGGGGACAGAGCTGGACACAGAGGGACACAGAGGGGACAGAGCGTGACACAGCAGGACACAGCGGGACACAACAGGGGACTCAGCCGGACACAGCGGGGGACAAAGTGGGATACCACGGGACACAGTGTGACACAGCGGGACACAGCGGGGACATTGCGGGGACACTGTAGGAAAAAGCGGGGGACACGGCGGGACACAGTGGGAGACAGCGGGGGACACAGCGGGGGACAGCGGAGACAGAGATGGGCCACAGCGTGACACAGCGGTGACACAGCTGGACACAGCGGGTTACACAGCGGGACACAGCGGGCACACCGGGGACCCAGCGGGACACAGCGGGACACAGCGGAGACACAGTGGGACACAGCGGAACAAAGCGGGGGACACAGCGGGACACAGCTGGGGACACAGCGAGGACACAGTGGGACACAGCGGGGGACACAGTGAGGACAGAGTGGGACACAGCCGGGGAAAAAGCGGGACATAGCGGGGACACAGCAGTGGACAAAGGGGGACACAGCGGGGGACACAGCCGTACACAGCGGGGGAAACAGTGGGGGACACAGCGGGACACAATGGAACACAGCGGGGGACACATGGGGGACACAGCGGGGACACAGCGGGACTCAGCGGGGGACACAGCAGTATACAGCAGGACACAGTGGGGACACAGCATGGACACAGCGGGGGACACAGCGGGACACACCGGGACACAACGGGGAACACAGCGGGACAGAGGGGGACACAGAGGGGTACACAGAGGGACACAGCTGGGAACACAGCGAGGACACAGCGGGACAAAGTGGGACACAGCGTCGATACAGCGGGAACACAGCAGGACAGAGAGGGGACACAGCTGGGGACACAACGGGACACATCGCGGGACACAGCGAGGACCCAGCGGAACACAGCGTGGGACACAGCGAGGACACAGCAGGACACAGCGGGACACAGGGAGGACACAGCGGGACCCAGCGGGACACAGCTAGGGACACAGCGGGGACAAAGGGGCAGACAGCCGGGGACACAGCGAGGACACAGCGGGACACAGCGGCGACACAGATGGGACTCAGCGGGACAAAGCGGGGGACACAGCGGGACACAGTGGGACACAGCGGGGGACACAGCGGGGGACAGCGGAGACAGAGAGGGGCCAAAGCAAGACACAACGGTGACACAGCTGGACACAACAGAGTACACAACGGGCCACAGCGGGACAAAGCGGAACACAGCGGGTGTCACAGCGGGACACAGCAGGGGACCCAGCGAGGACACAGCGGGACACAGCGGAGACACAGCTGGGGACACAGCGGGACACGGCGGGGAACACATCGAGGACACAGCGGGACCCAGCAGGAGACAGCGTCGATACAGCAGGGACACAGCGGGACACAGCGGGACACAGCGGGACGCAGCTGGGGACACAGCGGGGACACAGTGGGACACAGCGGAACACAGCGAGGGACAAAGCTGGAGACAGCGGGGGACACAGCGAGGACACAGGGGGACACAGCGGCGACACAGAGGGGACTCAGCGGGGGACACAGCGTGGGACAAAGTGGGACACCACGGGACACAGTGTTACACAGCGGGACACAGCGGGGACACTGCGGGACACAGCAGGACAAAGCGGGGGACACAGCGGGACACAGCGGTGACACAACTGGACACAGCGGGATACACAGCGGGACAGAGCGGGCACACAGCGGGGACACAGCGGGACACAGCGGGACATAGCGGGGACACAGTGGGACACAGCGGGACAAAGCGGGAGACACAGCGGGACACAGCAGGCACACAGAGGGGACACAGCGGGACACAGCGGGACACAGCGGGGACAAAGCGGGACACAGCTGGACACAGCGGGACACAGCGGTGGACACAGCGACACACAGTGGTGGTCCCAGTGAGGACACAGCAGGACACAGCAGGGACACAGTGAGGACACAGCTGGGGACACAGCGGTGGACACAGCGGGACACAGCGGGGAACACAGCGAGGACACAGCGGGACACAGCGGGACACAGCGTCGATACAGCGGGGACACAGCGTTACACAGCGTGGTACACAGCGTGGTACACACCTGTGGACACGACGGGACACAGTGGGGGCACAGCCAGACACAGCGGTACACAGTGGGACACAGCGGGGACAAAGCGTGAGACACAGCGGGGGACAGAGAGGGAGACAGTAGGGGACTCAGCGAGGACACAGCGGCACACAACGGGACACAGCGGGAAACAGAGGTGAACCTGCGGGGACACAGCGGGACACAGCGGGACACAGCGGGGACACAGCGGGACACAACGGGACACAGCAGGGGGACACAGCGAGGACACCAGGGAACACAGCAGGACACAGCGGGAAACAGAGGTGAACCTGCGGGGACACAGCGGCACACAGTGGGGGACACAATGCGAAACAGCGGGGGACACAGCGGGACACAGTATGGGACAGAGTGTGGGACACAGCGAGACACAGCGGGGACAAAGCTGGACACAGCGGGGTACACAGAGGGAAACAGCGGGGACACAGTGGGGAAACAGCGTGACACAGCACGACACAGCGGGAAACAGCCGGGGACACAGCAATGACACAGCGGCACA
>NW_012288163.1:0-5147 GCF_000151885.1 Dipodomys ordii
GACACAGCTCGTAGACACTTTTGTGGGACACAGTGGTGGATACAGCGGGACACAGCGGGGAACACAGCGAGGACACAGCGGGACCCAGGGCGACACAGCGTCGATACAGCGGGGACACAGCGTTACACAGCGTGGTACACAGCTGTGAACACAACGGGACACAGTGGGGGCACAGCGGGACACAGCGGGACACAGTGGGACGCAGCAGGGACAAAGCTTGAGACACAGTGGGGTACAGAGTGGGAGACAGCGGGGGACACAGCGAGGACAAAGCGGTACACAGCGCTGACACTGCGGGGCACACAGCGGTACACAGCGGGGAACACAGCGGGGGACACAGCGGGACACAGAGGGACACAGCGGGGGACACAGGGGAGACACAGCGGGACACAGTGGGGGACACAGCGAGGACACATTGGGACACAGCAGGGACACAGCGGGACGCAGCGGGGGACACAGCAGTACCCATCGGGACACAGCGGGACACAGCGAGGGACGCAGAGGGGTACACAGCGGGATAAAGCGGGGAACACAGCGAGGACACAACGGGATCAAGCGGGACACAGCGTCGATACAGCGGGAACACAGCGGGACACAGCGGGGTACACAGCTGGGGACACAGCGGGACACAGCAGGACACAGCGAGGACACAGCGGGACAGAGCGGGACACTGCAGGGCACAGCGGGGGACACAGCGGGACACAGCGGGGGACAAAGCGAGGACACAGCGGAACACAGAGTGGGACAGAGTGAGGACACAGCGGGACACAGCGGGACACAGCCGGGTCCCAGCAGTGGACACAGCGGGACACAGCGGTGGACACAGCGGGACACAGAGGGAGACACATGGAGGACTCAGCGGGACAAAGCGGGGACACAGCGGCGACTCACCGGGGGACACAGCGGGGGACACCACAGAACACAGTGGGAAACAGCGGGACACAGCGGGGAAACTGCGGGGAAACAGGGGGACAAAGCGTGGGACACATAGGGACACAGCGGGGGACACAGTGGGGGACACAGCGGGACACAGCGGGGAACACAGCGAGGACACAGCGGGACCCAGCGGTACACAGCGTCGATACAGCGGGGACACAGCGTTACACAGCGTGGTACACAGCTGTGAACACAACGGGACACAGTGGGGGCACAGCGAGACACAGCGGGACACAGCGAGGACACAGCGGGACACAGCGCTGACACTGCGGGGGACACAGCGGGGGACACAGCGGGGGACACAGCCGGACACAGCGGGACACAGCGGGGGACACAGGGCGGACACAGCGGGACCCAGCGCGGGACACAGCGAGGACACATTGGGACACAACGCGGACACAGCGGGACTCAGCGGGGGACACAGCAGTACACAGCGGGACACAGCGGGACACTGCGGGGGACACAGAGGAGTAAACAGCGGGACACTGCGGGGAACACAGCGAGGACACAGCGGGACCAAGCGGGACACAGCGTCGATACAGCGGGGACACAGCGGGACACAGCGGGGTACACTGCTGGGTACACAACGGGACACAGCGGGGGACACAGCGAGGACACAGCAGAACACAGCGGGGGAAACAGCGAGGACACAGCGGGACACAGCGAGACACAGAGGGACACAGTGGGGACACAGCAGTAGACACAGCGGGACACAGCGGGGGCCACAGCGGGACACAGCGGGGAACACAGCGAGGACACAGCGGGGACACAGCGGGACCCAGCAGGACACAGCGGGGCACACAGCGGGACACAGCTTGGGACACAGCGGGAACACAGCAGGACACAGCGGGGGACACAGCGAAGACACAGCGGGACACAGCGGGACACAGCTTGGGACAAAGCGGGAGACAGCAGGGGACACAGCGAGGACACAGAGGGACAGAGCGGCGACACATAGAGGACTCAGCGGGGGACACAGTGGGGAACAGAGCGGGACACAGCGGGACCCAGCGGGGACAAAGCATGAGACACAGCGGTGGACAGAGCGGGAGACAGAGGCGGACACAGCGAGGACACAGCGGGACACAGCGGGGACACAAAGGTGGCTCGGGGGGGCCACAGCGGGAGACAAAGTGGGACACCACGGAACACAGCGGGACACAGCGTGAAACAGCGGTGAACCTGTGGGGACACAGCGGGACACAGCGGGGGACACAGCGGGACCCAGCAGGACACAGCGGGACCCAGCAGGACACAGCGGGGGACACAGCGGGACACAGCGGGGGACACAGCGGGACACAGCGGGGACACAGAGGGGACTCAGCTGGGGACATAGCGGGGGACAAAGCGGGACACCACAGGACACAGTGGGGCACAGCGGGACACAGCGGGGACACTGCGGGGACACTGCGGGACAAAGCAGGGGACCCAGCGGGACCCAGCGGGACCCAGCAGGACCCAGCGGGGAAACAGCGGGGACACAGTGGGACACAGCGAGGACGCAGCGGGACACAGCGGGACACTGCGGGGCACAGCGGGGGACACAGCGGGACACAGCGGGGGACACAGGGAGGACACAGCGGAACACAGCATGGGACAAAGCGAGGACACAGCGGGAAACAGCGAGACACAGGGAGACCTAGCGGGGACCCAGCGGGGACCCAGCAGTGAACACAGCGGGACACAGCGGGGGACAAAGCGGGACACCACGGAACAAAGCAGGACACAGCGTGAAACAGCGGTGAACCTGCGGGGACACAGCAGGACACAGCGGGGGACACAGCGGGACACAGCGGGACACAGCAGGGTACACAGCCGGACACAGCAGGGACACAGTGGGGACACAGCGGGACCCAGCAGGACACAGAGGGGGACACAGCGGGACACAGCGGGACACAGCAGGGGACACAGCAGGGACACAGTGGGACACAGTAGGACACAGCGTGGGACAAAGCAGGAGACAGCGGAGGACACAGCGAGGACACAGCTGGACACAGCGGGGACACAGAGGGGACTCAGCAGAGGACATAGAGGGGAAAAAGCGGGACACCACGGGACACAGTAGGACACAGCGGGACACAGCGGGGACACTGCGGGACACAGCCGGGGGACACAGCGGTGGACAGCGGGGGACAGAGAAGGGACACAGCGGGACACAGAGGGGACACAGCTGGACACAGAAGGGTACACAGCGGGGCAGAGCGGACACACAACGGGGACAGAGCTGGACACAGAGGGACACAGAGGGGACAGAGCGTGACACAGCAGGACACAGCGGGACACAACAGGGGACTCAGCGCGACACAGCGGGGGACACAGGGAGGACACAGCTGGACACTGAGGGAGACAGAGCAAGGACACAGCCGGACACAGCGAAACACAGCGTGACACAGTGGGGACACAGCAGGGGACACAGCGGGACACAGCGGGGGACACAGCGGGACACAGCGGGGTACACAGCAGGGACAAAGCGGGACACAGCGGGGGACACAGTGAGGACAAAGCGGGACACAGCGGAGAGAAGCGGGACACAGCTGGGGACACAGCGGGACACAGCGGGACACAGCGGGGACACAGCAAGGACACAGCGGGGAACACAGCGGAACACAGCCGGACACAGCCGGGGACACAGCGGGACACAGCAAGTGACACAGCGGGGGACACAGCGGGACACAACGGGGAACAAAGAGAGGACACAGCGGGACCCAGCGGGACAGAACATCGATAGAGCGGGGACACAGCGGGACACAGCGGAGACACAACTGGAATCAGCAGGGGACACTGCGGGACAGAGAGGGACCCAGCGGGAACACAGCAAGGACACAGCGGGGGACACAGCGGGACACAGCGGGACACAGCAGGGGACACAGCGAGGGACACAGCGGGGGACACAGCAGGACACAGTGGGGAACACAGAGAGAGACACAGCAGGACCCAGCGGGACACAGCATCGAAACAGCAGAGACACAGCTGGACACAGCGGGCTACACAGCTGTTGACACAACGGGACACAGTGGGGGACACAGCGGGACACAGCGGGACACAGCGGGGCACAGCAGTTAAAAAACAGGAGACAGATTGGGGAAAAGAGCAGGACACAGCGGGGGACACAGAGAGGACACAGTGGGGACACAGCGAGACTCAGCCGGGGACACAGCGCGGGACAAAGCGGTACACCATGGGACACAGTGGGACACAGCGGGACACAACGTGGTCACTGCGGGACACAGTGGGGGACAAAGCGTGACACAGCGGGACACAGGGGGGAGGCAGCGGGACACAGCGGGACACAGCGGGACACGGCGGGGGACACAGCGGGACACAGTGGGGGACAAAGCGGGACACAGCGGGACACAGCGGGGGAAACAGCGGGACACAGCGGGACACAGCGGGGACACCACGGGACACAGTGTGACACAGTGGGCCACAGAGGGACACTGCGGGGACACAGCAGGACAAAGCGTGGGACACAGCGGGACACAGCGGGACAAAGCGGGGGACACAGCGGGACACAGCGGAGACAGAGAAGGGCCACAGCGGGACACAGCGGTGACACAGCTGGACACAGCGGGGTACACAGCGGGACACAGCGGGCACACAGAGGGGACACAGCGGGACACAGTGGGGAACACAGCGGGACACAGCGGGGGACCCAGCGAGGACATAGCCGGGGACACAGCGGGGGACACAGCGGGACACAGTGGGGAACACAGCGAAAACAGCGGGACACAGCGTCGATACAGAGGGGACTCAGCGGAGGACACAGCGGGGGACACAGCGGGGGACAAAATGGGACACCACGGGACACAGTGTGACACAGCGGGACACAGCGGGGACACTGCGGGGACACAGCAGGATAAAGCGGGGGACACAGCGGGACACAGCGGGGGACAGCGTAGACAGAGAAGGGCCACAGCGGGACAGAGCGGGACACAGTTGGACACAGCAGGGTACACAGCGGGACACAGCGGGCACACCAGGGACACAGCGGGACACAGCGGGATACATAGGGGACACAGTGGGACACAGCGGGACAAAGCGGGGGACACAGCGGGACACAGCGGGGGACACAGAGAGGACACATTGGGACACAGCGGGGGACACAGTGAGGACACAGCGGGACACAGCCGGGGAAAAAGTGGGAAACAGCGGGGACACAGCAGTGGACATAGCAGGACACAGCGGGGGACACAGCCGGACACAGCAGGGAA
>NW_012288164.1:0-3060 GCF_000151885.1 Dipodomys ordii
CAGCGGGGTACACAGCGGGACACAGCGGGCACACAGCGGGGACACAGCGGGACACAGCGGGACACAGCAGGGACACAATGGGACACAGTGGGACAAAGCGGGAGACACAGCGGGACACAGCAGGCACACAGCGGGGACACAGCGGGGGACACAGCGGGACACAGTGGTGGACCCAGTGAGGTCACAGCGGGACACAGCAGGGGACACAGCGAGGACACAGCGGGAGACACAGAGGGGTACACAGCGGGACACGGACACAGCGGGGAACACAGCGAGGACACAGCGGAACAGAGCGGGACACAGCGTCGATACAGTGGGGACAGCGCGGGTCACAGCAAGGACACAGCGGGACACAGCGGGACACAGCGGGGGACACAGCGGGACACAGCGGGGACACAGCGGGGACTCAGCGTGGGACACAGCGGGACACAGCGCGGGACACAGCGAGACACGGCGGGGACAAAGCTGGACACAGCGGGGTACACAGAGGGACACAGCAGGGACACAGCGGGGAAACAGCGTGACACAAAAGGACACAGCGAGACACAGCGGGGGACACAGCGAGGACACAGCTGCACACAGTGGGGAACACAGCAAGGACAGAGCGGGACACAGCGGGACACAGCGGGACACAGCGGGGGACACAGGAAGGACACCGCGGTACACAGAGGGGGACAGAGCGAGGACACATTGGGACACAGCGGGACTCAGCGGGGGACACAGCAGTACACAGCGGGACACAGCGGGACACAGCGGGGACACAGCAGGGACACAGCGGGGGACACAGCGGGACACAGCACGGGGACACAGAGGGGTACACAGCGGGACACAGCGGGGAAAAAAGTGAGGCGACAGCAGAACACAGCGTGGGACACAGCGGGACACAGCGGGACACAGCAGGGACAAAGCAGTAGACACAGAGGGACACAGTGGCGGACACAGCGGGACACAGCGTGGGACACAGGGAGGACACAGCGGGACCCAGCGGGACCCAGCATCGATACTGCTGGGACACAGCGGGACACAGCGAGGTACACAGCTGGGGACACAACGGGACACAGCAGGGAACACAGGGAGGACATAGCGGGACCCAGCGGGACACAGCGTCGTTACAGCGGGGACACAGCGGAACACACCGGGGTCCACAGCTGGGGAAACAAAGGGACACTGCGGGGGACACAGAGAGGACAAAGCGGGAAAGAGCGGTACACAGCGGGGACACTGCGGGAACATAGTGGGACACAGCGGGGTACACAGCGGGACACAGCGGTGACACAGAGGGGACTCAGCGGGACAAAGTGGGGGACACAGCGGCACACAGCGGGACACAGCGGGGGACACAGCAGGGGACAGCGGAGACAGAGAGGGGCGAAAGCGAGACGCAGCGGTGATACAGCTGGACACAACGGAGTACACAGCGGGACACAGCGGGCACACAGCAGGACACAGCAGGGACCAAGCTGGACATAGCGGGACACAGCGAAACACAGCGTGGGACACAGCGGGACACAGCGGGGGACCCAGCGAGGACACAGCGGGATACAGCGGGGGACTCAGCTGGGGACACAGAGGGACACAGCGGGGAACACAGCGAGGACACAACGGGACCCAGCAGGACACAGAGTCGATACAGCGGGGACACAGGGTTACACAGCGTGGTACCCAGCTGTGGACACAACGGGACAGAGTGGGGGCACAGCGAGACACAGCGGGACACAGCGAGGACACAGCGGGACACATTGGTGACACAGCGGGGAAAACAGCAGGACACAGCAGCGGACACAGCGGGGGACACAGCGCGACACAGCAAGACATAGCATGGACACAGCAGTAGACACATCGGGACATAGCGGGGGACACAGCTGGGGACACAACGGGACACAGCGGTGGACACAGCGAGGACACAGCAGGACCCATCGGGTCCCAGCGGGGGACACAGAGATGACACAGCAGGACACAGTAGGGGGACACAGCGAGGACAAAGCGGGGGACACAGCGGGACACAGCGGGGAACACAGCGAAGACACAGCGGGACCCAGCGGGACACAGCGTCGATACAGCGGGCACACAGCGTTACACAGCGTGGTACTCAGCTGTGGACACAACGGGACACAGTGGGGGCACAGCCGGACACAGCGGGACACAGTGGGACACAGCGGGGACAAAGCGTGAGACACAGCGAGGGACAGAGCGGGAGACAGCGGGGGACACAGCGAGGACACAGCGGGACACAGCAGTGAAACAGCAGGGACTCAGCGGGGGACACAGCGGGAGACAAAGAGGGACACCACGGAACACAGCGGGACACAACGGGAAACAGCAGTGACCCTGCGGGGACACAGTGGGACACAGAGGGGGACAAAGCGGGACACAGAGGAGGACAGAGCGGGACACAGTGGGGGACAAAGCGTGAGACACAGCGAGACACAGCGGGGACAAAGCTGGACACAGCGGGGTACACAGAGGGACACAGCGGGGACGCAGCGGGGAAACAGCGTGACACAGCAGGACACAGCGGGACACAGCGGGGGACACAGCGAGGACACAGCGGCACAAAGCCTGGGACACAGCAAGGACACAGTGGGACACAGCGGGGGACACAGCGGGACATAGCGGGGGACACAGCGGTGGACACAGCCGGACACAGCGGGGGCACAGGGAGGACACAACGGGACACAGCTAGGGACAGAGCGAGGACATATTGGGACACATTGGGACACAGCGGGACTCAGCGGGGGACACAGCAGTACACAGCGGGACACAGCAGGGACACAGCAGAGACACAGCGGGGGACACAGCGGGACACAGCGGGGGACACAGGGATGACACAGCGGCACCCAGCGGGACCCAGCGTCGATACAGCAGGGACACGCGGAACCCAGTGGGGTACACAGCTGGGGACACAGCGAGGACACAGCGGGACACAGCAGGACACAGCGGGGACACTGCGGGAACATAGCAGGACACAGCAGGGTACACAGCGGGACACAGCTGGGGACACAGCGGGCACACAGCGGGACACAGCGGAACACAGCGGGAGTCAAAGCGGGAGACAGCAGG
>NW_012288165.1:0-855 GCF_000151885.1 Dipodomys ordii
GTTGGATTCCTGCTATTAACTCATACGAAAAAGCTGAAAGTGACTTTTTGTGCATGATGTATAGCACCTCCTGTGCGAATAACTTATTAACTCTCCCTCTACCCCAGTAGTTCGGCCTCAGGACTGTCCCCCCACCAGCTAAATAAATAACAATTAATTTATCTTCCAAGAAAGAATCCGCTAAAGAGGCTGAAAAGGAGAAACATCTAGAAAGGCGATGAAGGAAGTGGGACACAGATATTGAATAGAAGATAATTTTTTTCTTTTTCCCCTTTCTTTCAGAAAGCAAGTAATGAGTTTATGGACAATTTGTAGTATGGGAAAGGAGTTAGATTTTAATGAGTTCACATCTCGGAGGGAAGGATGGAGAGAGGGAGGGAACAAAGAAAGGGAAGGAAGGGAGGAAGGGAGGAAGGAAGGAAGGAAGTAAGTAAGTAAGTAAGTAAGTAAGTAAGTAAGGAAGGAAGGAAGGAAGGAAGGAAGGAAGGAAGGAAGGAAGGTAGCTAGGTTGGGTATCATTTTCTTAAACTTCCACCAAAACAGAAAAATTAATTTATTTGACAAATAACAGTTACTTTAAGTGATTCTATAATGAAGATGCCCTTCAATAGATGAATGAATCAAGAAAATGTGGTATATTACACAATGGAATTCTTTGTTCCATCAGAAAGAATGACATTGCCCCATTTGTTAGGAAATGGAAAGACTTGGAAAAAATTATATTAAGTGAAGTAAGCCAGGCCCAAAGAAACATAGGTCCCATGGTTTCCCTTATTTGCAATAACTAGTATATGTCTGAGACAAGCAGAAATGGTCAGAAAGTTGATGTTAGGCGAAATGAACCCCAAGATATGA
>NW_012288166.1:0-1257 GCF_000151885.1 Dipodomys ordii
GTGAATTCAAGAATAGAAGGATTTATTGTTAAACAGAGAGATTGGGAGTGGTGGCGTGATGTTCTTTGAAGCACTCAAAGTGGCTTACCACATACCTCCGTTGTCTTCGGGTCATGGGTATAAGAAAAGTACTCTGGACAATACTGGTAATCACCGCCCCCCCACCCCCTTCCCCCCCAACCCCCCTCCCCCCGCACCGACGTTGTAAAGCTCGTTTTGGACATGACAACTTGTACTTCTCATTGTTGCATCAGATCCACCTGTATCCTTAAACAACTGGTTTTTCCCCATCTCCTCCACAAGTTATACTGACATCAAATATAGTGAAAGCAGGGGTTATACTGTGGAGGAGGGACATACAAAGCAACAAAGAGATAATCTTATAAATGCGTTAGAAACACATGTATGAGAGAAAAAACATTAAAATACATATCTAAGGGTTCATTTTCCTGACATCACATTATCTGACCTTTTCCACTGACTCGTACATATACTAGATATTGCAAATAAGGGAAACCATGGGACCTATGTTTCTTTGGGCCTGGCTTACTTCACTTAATATAATTTTTTCCAAGTTTTTCCATTTCCTAACAAATGGGGCAATGTCATTCTTTCTGATGGAGGCATAGAATTCCATTGTGTATATATACCACATTTTCTTGATCCATTCATCTACTGAGGGGCATCTGGGTTGGTTCCATATCTTAGCTATGGTAAATAATGCTGCAATAAACATAGTTGTGGTGGTAGCTTTAGTGTGGTCTTGTTTGTAAGCATTTGGGTAAATGCTCCTTCTCCTTCTCCTTCTTCTGCTTCTCCTTTTGCTTCTGCTTCTGCTTCTGCTTCAATTTCTCCTTCTGCTTCTCATTCTGCTTCTGCGTCTTCTGTATATTCTGCTTCTCCTGCTTCTGCTTCTCCTGCTTCTCCTACTTCTCGTGCTGCTTCTCCTTCTGCGTCTCTTTCTGCTTCTGCTTATCCTTTTGCTTCTCCTACTCCTAATCCTTCTCTTTCGCCTTCTCCTTCTCCTTCTGCTTCTCCTGCTTCTCCTTCTGCATCTTCTTCTGCTTCTGCTTCTGCTGCTTCTTCTGCTTCTACTTCTCCTTCTTCTGCTTCTCCCTCTGATTCTGCTTCTTATGCTTATTCTTTTTCTTCTACTTCTGCTTCTCCTGCTTCTGCTTCTCCTGCTTCTCCTGCTTCTGCTTCTTAATGCTTCTCCTTCTCCTTCTCCTTCTCCTTCTCCTTCTCCTTCTCCTTCTT
>NW_012288167.1:0-667 GCF_000151885.1 Dipodomys ordii
AGACCCCCTCCACTCCTTCCATCCTCCCCCCCCCCCAGCCCTCACGCAGGACCCTTTTTTTCCTCACGCAGACCTTTTCCGATCACGCAGAGCCAGTCCCTGCTCTGTCCTCTCCTCCTCCTCACCCGGCGCCGGGTCACGAATACCGCCCTCCCCTCTTGACTTCGCTATAGCCTTTGCCCGCCTCCCCGCCCCCCCCCCCCGCCCCGCGCCGTCCCCGCCTCACTCTCCCGACGCGGACATGGAGGCCTCTCCCGCAGGGCCTCCCGAAGCCGTCCCCACCGGTTTGCTAACCACGGCCCCCAGAGCAGAGACCGAGCCCACTCGGCTGAGCCCACCCCACCCGCCCCGATACCGCCCCCAGCTCCCCCCACACACACTCCCCCAGCCACTCCCCCACCGCCCCCGGCCCGCACTCACCCGCCTCCCTCCGCTCGCACAGCCGAACCTGCCGGCAGCGACACCTGACAGCGAACCAATCAGAGCGCGACTGGTTTGCGGAGCTACCAATCAGCGGAGGGCGCGCACCGAGCAACACAGTCAGGCTGCGTTGGCCGGCGTTCCTGCGCGCGCGCGCGCGCACCCGCGCGCGGAGGAAGGGAACTCCTAGTGGTTCTGAGCGGGAATGCAACCTGATGCTGTGCTCGGGCCTCGGATTCTGAACTGC
>NW_012288168.1:0-826 GCF_000151885.1 Dipodomys ordii
GCGAACCCAACCCGTCGGGGCCGCTGCTCCGGACCCGCCAGCCGCCGCCGCGCGCCGCCCGCCGCCCGCCGCCGCCTCCTCCCCCCCGGATCGGGTGTACTGTCCCAACCCGAAAGTCCAGTTCTGCGGCCCGGCAGCGGCGAGCGAGCGAGCGAGCGAGCGCGATGACACAGGAGTACGACAAGTGAGTGCGGCGCGGGCGCCGAGTCCGGCCGCCGCGGCCCCGCCGGCCCTCGGCCTCCCGCCGCCGGCACCTGCCTGCCGCCCGCCCGCCAGCGAGCGGGGCGTCCGGGCGTCCGGGCCGCGGGGCCTGCGGGGCGCGGGGGGCGGGCGCCGGCCGGCGCTGGGGCGGCGGGGCCGCCCGCGCCCCTTGTGGGACGGGGACGGGTGGGGGGCCCGGCGGCCGAAGGGTCCCCCTCCGGGAGGCCGGGGGCCCGCGGGCCGCGCGGGGACGCGCTCCCGGGCGGACGTCCGTAGCCTCGGCGCTGTCACCCGCCGACGCCCGCCGACTTGCCGGGACTCCCGGAGGAATCCGGGCGAAGGGCGACGCGCTCCGGCCGGAGAGAGCGCGCGCGGCCGTGGGTGTTCCCTGGCCCGGGTCCGTCGATGGTAATTACTGATCGCCGCGTTCGACTCGGGACGTGTGGGGCTTTATTTCATTGATTGGCTTGCTTCTTTTTAGTTCTTTTCTTTTTTTGGTTATTTTCTCCCTATTCTAACCTTATTACCCTAAAGATTTCCTGTTAAAATAGACTATATATTAATTGACTCATGTGTGATTGCTCTTGGCGTACTCAACTTCCTGTATATTAATTGCTTTTTATTT
>NW_012288169.1:0-671 GCF_000151885.1 Dipodomys ordii
CACCCCCCCTTTGTGACAGCGAGCGTTTCCGGGACCGCGGGGCCTGGCGGGGGCGGCCGTGCGCCCGCCTGCGAGGCGCGCACTTGCCCGCCCGGCCAGCCTCGGGCACCGGCCGCCGCCGCCCGCCCGCCCGCTGAGCTCACGAGAGAATGCGCGGGGCGCAGGCGCGGGGCGGGAGGTTCCCGCTCCCGTACCCCACCGGCGGCGCCACGCTCCGGTCAGGCGTCGGCGAGGACACCCCGAGGGGTCCTCGGGCCGGGCCGCTGCGGGCGGGGCCGGCCGGCGGCGGGGCAGCCCGCGCGGGATCTCTCTCTCACACACACACACACACACACACAGAGCTTACCTTCCAAATGCATGTCTTACCATGTTTGTTCTAAAGCTTCAGGTAGTTGAGTACCCTATTTGTCTTCTTTACGTTACTTTCTAGAAAGCAGACATGTCCCTCTGCACACAGGCAGTGTCTCCTGTTGTCCCCCATGAGCTTTCCACCCATTAATCCTCGTCCCCACTGTGTCTCTGGCTTCTCTGCTCCCAACACAATGGACAAGGAAATCTATGATGGGTGCTGCCAGTGTCCTGCAGCAAGCATTTGACAAAAGGCCTTCTCCACAGCTCAGTGTCACAGGCTCAGTGTCACGGCACTCACATCTGTCACACATCTTGCATGA
>NW_012288170.1:0-832 GCF_000151885.1 Dipodomys ordii
AGTGACTCCCCCCCACCAGGGGTCCCCGTGTGCGCTCGCTCGCTCGCTCGGGGCCTCCACTTTGCCCCTGCGCCCGAGAGCCCCGAGGGGAGGTGGGTCTAGTGGGGCCCGCGCCCGCCACGTCCCGCGCCTCGGAGGTCGCCCCCTGGCGGGCAGCGCGGGCAGCGCGGGCGCCGGGTTCGCGCAGCAGCAGCGGCGACAGCGGCAGCGGCGGCGGCGGCGGGCCCGCGTTGCCATGGTGACCGGCGGCAGCCGCCGCCACAGCAGGGCCGGCCCCAGCGCCAGAGCCGCGGCTGAGGCGGCCCGGCTGGCCTCAGTGTGTGGGTGAGCGGGCGGCGGGCGCGGCCCGGCGGCCTCAGCATGGAGGACGGCTTCTCCAGCTACAGCAGCCTGTACGACACGTCGTCGCTGCTCCAGTTCTGCAACGGTGAGGGCGGCCGCGCGCGCGGGCGGCGGGGCGGGCGGCGGGGCTGGCGGCCGGGCACCGAGCTCAGGCCAGGCCCCGCGGCCGCGGGCGAGGCCGCGCCAAGTTGCCGGGGTTCCCGCCGCCGCCGCCGCCGCGGGCGCATTGTGGCAGGGCTGTATGTTTGGTTTGACTTTTTATAATTGTTTTTTCTTTTTTAATATAATAATTTTTATGATATATTACATATAAAATCTCCTATAGAATAGTTGGGTATATTTACAATCTCTATATAATAACTTCTGAAATTTTCATTATTATTTTGTTTAAGGTTAAGAGTCATTTTTTTATAAAATTTGATTTACTTTGTTTCTCTTTTTTATTAATCTATTTTTTTTTAATTAATTAATAATATATTAAAATATATTT
>NW_012288171.1:0-5126 GCF_000151885.1 Dipodomys ordii
TTCTGCTTCTGCTTCTCCTTCTGCTTCTCCAGATTTTGCTTCTTCTGCTTCTCCTGCTTCTCCTTCTGCTTCAGGTTCTGCTTCTGCTTCTTCGGCTTCTTCGCTTCGCTTCTCCTGCTGCTGCTTCTTCTGCTTCTCCTGGTTCTCTTTCCGCTTTTCCTTCTGTTTCTGCTTCGCCTTCTGTTTCTGCTTCTTCTCCTTCTTCTGTTTCTTCTGCTTCTGCTTCTCCTGCTTCTGCTTCTCCTGCTTCTCGTTCTGCTTCTCTTTCTACTTCTCCTTCTCCTTCTCCTTCTTCTGCTTCTCCTTCTGCTTCTACTTCTCCTGCTTCTGATTCTGCTTCTGCTTCTTCGGCTTCTCCTGTTTCTTTTGCTTCTGCTTCTCCTGCTTCTCTTTCTGCTTCTCCTCTGCCTCTGCTTCTCCTTCTGCTTCTGCTTCTGCTCTTCTCCTTCTTCTGTTTCTTTTGCTTCTGTTTCTTCTTCTTCTTCTTCTTCTTCTTCTTCTTCTTCTTCTTCTGTTTCTTCTGATTCTATTTCTGCTTCTCCTTCTTCTCCTCTTTCTGCTTCTACTTCTGCTTCTTCTGATTCTCCTGCTTCTCCTTCTTGTTCTCCTTCTGTTTCTGCTTCTCTTTCTGCTCTGCTTCTCCTTCTGCTGCTCCTTCTCCTTCTCCTTCTTCTGCTTCTCCCACTGCTTCTGCTTCTGTTGCTTATTCTTTTTCTTCTGCTTCTGTTTCTGCTTCTCCTGCTTCTGCTTCTTCTGCTTCTACTGCTTCTCCTTATGCTTCTCCTTGTGCTTCTCCTTATGCTGATGCTTCTTCTTCTTCGTCTTCTTCTTCTTCTTCTTCTTCTTCTTCTTCTTCTTCTTCTTCTTCTTCTTCTTCCTCTTCTTCTCCTTCTCTTTCTTCTGCTTATGATTTTCCTGCTTCTTCTGCTTCTAGTGCTTCTCATTCTGCTTCTCAGTCTCCTTCTGCTTCTCCTATTGCTTCTGCTGCCCTTCCTTCTCCTTCTTCTTCTCCTACTTCTGCTTCTCCTTCTGCTTCTGCTTCTTCTGCTTCTCCTGCTTCTCTTTCTGCATCTTCTGCTGCTTCTGCTTTTCCTTCTGCTGCTTCTTCTGCTTCTTCTTCTCCTTCTTCTGCTTCTCCTTCTGATTCTCCTTCTGCTTGTCTTTCTGTTGCTCCTTCTCCTTCTTCCAATGATTCTGCTTCTTATGCTTATTACTTTTCTTCTGCTTCTGCTTCTCCTGCTTCTGCTTCTTCTGCTTCTACTGCTTCTCCTTATGCTTCTTCTCCTTCTTCTTCTCCTTCTTCTTCTCCTTCTTCTTCTTCTTCTTCTTCTTCTTCTTCTTCTTCTTCTTCTTCTTCTTCTTCTTCTTCTTCTTCTTCTTCTTCTTCTTCTTCTTCTTCTTCTTCTTCTTCTTCTTCTTCTTCTTCTCTTTCTTCTGCTTCTGCTTTTCCTGCTTCTTCTGCTTCCACTGCTTCTCTGTCTGCTTCTCATTCTTCTTCTGCTTCTCCTTCTGCTTCTCTTATTGCTTCTGCTGCTCTTCCTTCTCCTTCTCCTACTTCTATTTCTTCTTCTGCTTCTGCTTCTTCTGCTTCTCCTGCTTCTCCTTCTGCATCTCCTTCTGCTTGTGCTTGTCCTTATGCTTCTTCTTCTGCTTCTCCTTCGCTTCTCCTTCTGCTTCTTCTGCTTCTCCTTCTGCTTCTGTTTTTCCTTCTCCTTCTCGTTTTTCTGCTTTTCCTTCTGCTTCTCCTTCTACGTCTGCTGCTACTGCTACTGCTTCTGCTTCTTCTGTTTCTTCTGCTTCTCCTTCTGCTTTTGATTCTATTTCCGCTTCTGCTTCTCCTTCTGCTTCTCATTCTGCTTCTCCAGATTCTGCTTCTTCTGCTTCTCCTGCTTCTCCTTCTGCTTCAGGTTCTGCTTCTGCTTCTTCGGATTCTTATGCTTCTGCTTTTCCTGCTTCTGCTTCTTCTGCTTCCCCTCCTTCACTTTCTGCTTCTCCTTCTGTATCTGCTTCTCCTTCTGCTTCTGCTTCTTGTCCTTCTCCTTTTTCTTCTTCTTCTGCTTCTCCTGTTTCCACATCTCTGCTTCTCCTTCTGCTGCTCTTTCTGCTTCTCCTGCTGCTTTTCCTTCTCCTACTCCTTCTTCTGCTTCTCTTTCTGCTTCTCATTCTGTTTCTCCTTCTCCTTCTCCTACTCGTTCTTCTGCTTTTCCTTCTGCTTCTCCTTCTGCTTCTACATCTTCTGCTACTGCCTCTACTTCTTCTGTTTCTTCTGCTTCTCCTTCTGCTTCTCCTTCTGCTTTTGCTTCTCTTTCTGCTTCTGCTTCTCCTTCTGCTTCTCCAGATTCTGCTTCTTCTGCTTCTCCTGTATCTCCTTATGCTTCAGGTTCTGCTTCTGCTCTTCGGCTCCTCCTGCTTCTGCTTCTCCTGCTGCTGCTTCTTCTGCTGCTCCTGCTTCTATTTCTGCTTTTCCTTCTGTTTCTGCTTCTGCTTCTGCTTCTTCTCCTTCTTCTGTTTCTTCTGCTTCTGCTTCTCCTGCTTCTGCTTCTCCTGCTTCTCGTTGTGCTTCTCTTTCTGCTTCTCTTACTGCTTCTCCTTCTCCTTCTTCAGCTTCTCCTTCTGCTTCTTCTTCGCCTTCTGCTTCAATTTCTCCTTCTGCTTCTCATTCTGCTTCTGCGTCTTCTGTTTCTTCTGCTTCTCTTGCTTCTGCTTCTCCTGCTTCTCCTACTTCTCGTGCTGCTTCTCCTTCTGCGTCTCTTTCTGCTTCTGCTTATCCTTTTGCTTCTCCTACTCCTAATCCTTCTCTTTCGCCTTCTCCTTCTTGTTCTTCTGCTTGTCCTGGTGCTTCTGCTTCTGCTTATTCTACTATTTCTGTTTCTTCTGCTTCTGCTTCAGATTGTGCTTCTTCTGTTTCTCCTTCTGCTTCAGATTCTGCTTCTGCTTCTTCGGCTTCTCCTGTTTCTTCTGCTTCTTCTTCTCCTGCTTCTTCTGGTTCTCCTGCTTCTCTTTCTGCTTGTCCTGGTGCTTCTGCTTCTCCTTCTGCTTCTGCTTCTGCACTTCTCCTTCTTCTTTTTCTTTTGCTTCTGTTTCTTCTGCTTCTTCTTCTTCTGTTTCTTCGGATTCTACTTCTGCTTCTCCTTCTTCTCCTTCTCTTTCTGCTTCTTCTGATTCTCCTGCTTCTCCTTCTTGTTCTCCTTCTGTTTCTGCTTCTCTTTCTGCTTCTGCTTCTCCTTCTGCTGCTCCTTCTCCTTCTCCTTCTTCTGCTTCTCTCACTGCTTCTGCTTCTGCTTCTTTTGCTTATTCTTTTTCTTCTGCTTCAGCTTCTCCTGCTTCTGCTTCTTCTGCTTCTACTGCTTCTCCTTATACTTCTCCTTATGCTTCTCCTTATGCTGCTGCTTCTTTTTGTTCTTCTTCTTCGTCTTCTTCTTCTTCTCTTTCTTCTGCTTCTGCTTTTCCTGCCTCTTCTGCTTCTACTGCTTCTCTTTCTGCTTCTTGTCCTTCTCCTGTTTCTTCTCCTTCTGCTTCTCCTGCTTCTGCTTCTTCTGCTTTTCCTGCTTCTCTTTCTGCTTCTCCTGCTTCTGCTCCTTCACCTTCTTCTGTTTCTTCTTCTTCTGCTTCTCCCGCTTGTGCTTCTTCTGCTTCTCCTGCTTCTCGTTCAGCTTCTCTTCGTCGGCTTCTCTTTCTATTTCTGCTTCTTCTGATTCTGATTCTTCTCCTTCTTCTTCTCCTTCTGCTTCTGTGTCTTCTGCATTTCCTACTTCTCCTTCTGCATCTCCTTCTGCTTGTGCTTTTCCTTCTGCTTCTTCTTCTGCTCTGGCTTCTCCTTCTCCTTCTTCTGCTTCTCCGTCTGCTTCTGTTTCGTCTGCTTTTCCTGCTTCTCCTTCTGCTTCTCCTTCTATTTCTCCTTCTCGTTCTTCTGCTATTCCTTCTGTTTCTCTTTCTGCTTCTGCATCTTCAGCTTCTTCTGCTACTGATTCTGCTTCTTCTGTTTCTTCTGCTTCTCCTTCTGCTTTTGCTTCTCTTTCTGCTTCTGCTTCTCCTTCTGGTTCTCCTTCTTCTTCTCCAGATTCTGCTTCTTCTGCTTCTCCTGCTTCTCCTTCTGCTTTAGGTTCTGCTTTTGCTTCTTCGGCTTCTTCTGCTTCTTTTTCTGCTTCTCCTTCTGTTTCTGCTTCTCTTTCTGCTTCTGCTTCTTCTCCTTCTTCTATTTCTTCTGATTCTGCTTCTCCTGCTTCTGCTTCTCCTGCTTCTCCTTCTGTTTCTCTTTATGCTTCGCCTTCTGCTTCTCCTTCTTCTGCTTCTACTACTGCTTCTGCTTCTCCTTCTGCATCTTCTTCTGTTTCAGTTTCTCCTTCTTCTGCTTTTCATTCTGCTTCTGCTTCTCCTGTTTCTGCTTCTACTTTCCTGCTTCTCCTTCTCCTTCTCCTTCTCTTTCTGCTTCTGCTTATCCTTCTGTTTCTCCTACTCCTAATCCTTCTCTTTCTCCTTCTCCTTCTTCTTCTTCTGCTTCTCCTGCTGCTTCTTCTTCTGCTTCTTCTGCTTTTTCTGTTTCTTCTTCTTCTACTTCAGCGTCTGCTTCTTCTGCTTCTCCTTCTGCTTCTGCTTCTCCGTCTGCTTCTGCTTTTGCTCTTCTCCTTCTTCTGTTTCTTCTGCTTCTGCTTCTCCTGCTTCTTCTTCTGCTTCTCCTACTTCTCCTTCTGCTTCTCCGTCTCATTCTCCTTCTCCTTCAATTTCTCCTTCTTGTGCTTCTCATTCTGCTTCTGCTTCTCCTACTTCTGCTTCTTCTGTTTCTCCTTCTGCTTCTCTTTCTGCTTCTGATTCTCCTTCTGCTCCTCCTACTCCTAATCCTTCTCTTTCTCCTTCTTCTTCTTCTGCTTCTCGTTCTGCTTCTGCTTCTTCTCCTTGATCTGATTCTTCTGCTTCTGCTTTTTCCAACTTCTGCTGCTTCTGTTTGTCCTTCTGCTTCAGTTCTCCTTCTGCTTCTTGGCTTCTTCTGTTCTTCTTCTCCGCTTCTCCTGCTACTGCTCTTCTGCTTCCTCTGCTTCTCTTTCCGTTTCTCTTCTGCTTCTGCTCTGCTCCCTTCCCTTCTTCGGTTTCTCTTCCTCCGCTTCTCCTGCTTCTGCTTCTTCGGTTTC
>NW_012288172.1:0-1646 GCF_000151885.1 Dipodomys ordii
TCAGCTTCTCCTACTTCTCCTTCTGCTTTTCCGTCTCATTCTCCTTCTCCTTCAATTTCTCCTTCTTGTGCTTCTCATTCTGCTTCTGCTTCTGCTTCTCCTACTTCTGCTTCTTCTGTTTCTCCTTCTGCTTCTCCTTCTGCTTCTCTTTCTGCTTCTGATTCTCCTTCTGCTCCTCCTACTCCTAATCCTTCTCTTTCTCCTTCTTCTTCTTCTGCTTCTCGTTCTGCTTCTGCTTCTTCTCCTTGTTCTGTTTCTTCTGCTTCTGCTTTTCCAGCTTCTGCTGCTTCTGCTTGTCCTTCTGCTTCAGGTTCTCCTTCTGCTTCTTGGGCTTCTTCTGTTTCTTCTTCTTCTGCTTCTCCTGCTACTGCTTCTTCTGCTTCTTCTGCTTCTCTTTCTGCTTCTCCTTCTGCTTCTGCTTCTGCTCCTTCTCTTTCTTCTGTTTCTTCTTCTTCTGCTTCTCCTGCTTCTGCTTCTTCTGCTTCTCCTGCTTGTCCTTCTCCTTCTGCTTCTCCTTCTCCTTCTTCTCCTTCTCTTTCTGCTTCTGCTTCTTCTGATTCTCCAACTTCTTCTTCTTCTCCTTCTGTTTCTGCTTCTCTTTCTGCTTCTGCATCTCCTTTTGCTTCACCTTCTGGTGCTCTTTCTCCTTCTTCTGTTTCTCCATCTTCTTCTGCATCTTATGCTTCTTTATTTCTTCTATTTCTGCTTCTCCGGCTTCTGCTTCTTATGCTTCTACTGCTTCTTCTTCTGCTTCTGCTTCTTCTGCTTCTCCTGCTTGTCCTTCTCCTTCTGCTTCTCCTTCTCCTTCTTCTGCTTCTCTTTCTGCTTCTGCTTCTTCTGATTCTCCAACTTCTCCTTCTTCTTCTCCTTCTATTTCTGCTTCTCTTTCTGCTTCTGCATCTCCTTCTGCTTCACCTTCTGCTGCTCCTTCTCCTTCTTCTGTTTCTCCCTCTGCTTCTGCTTCTTATGCTTCTTCTTTTTCTTCTGGTTCTGCTTCTCCTGCTTCTGCTTCTTATGCTTCTACTGCTTCTTCTTCTTCTTCTTCTGCTTCTTCTGCTTCTACTTCTCTTCCTGCTTCTGCTTCTCCTGCTTGTTTTTCTGCTTCTTCTGCTGTTTTTTCTACTTCCCCTTCTGCTTCTCTTTTTGCTTCTCCTTCTGCTTCTGCTTCTTCTGTTTCTCGTGCCTGAATTTCTGGTTCTACTTCTTCTGCTGCTTCTCCTTCTGCTTCTGCTTCTCCTTCTGCTTCTGTTTCTGCTTCTTTTCTTTCGGCTTCTCCTGCTTCTGCTTCTTGTCCTCCTCCTGCTTCTCTTTCTGCTTCTCATTCTGCTTCTGCTTCTCCTTCTGCTTCTGCTTCTCCTCCTTCTCCTTCTCCTACTTCTGCTTCTCCTTCAGCTTCTGCTTCTTCTGCTTCTCCTGCTTCTCCTTCTGCATCTCCTTCTGCTTGTGCTTGTCCTTATGCTTCTTCTTCTGCCTCTGTTTCTCCTTCTCCTTCTTTTGCTTCTCCTTTTGCTTCTGCTTCTTCTGCTTTTCCTGCTTCTCCGTCTGATTCTGCTTCTTTTGCCTTCCTGATTCTCCTTTCTGCTTCTCCTTCTTCTTCTCCTTCTGTTTCTCTTTCTCCTTCCTGTTTTCTGCTTTTCTTCTGCTTC
>NW_012288173.1:0-25495 GCF_000151885.1 Dipodomys ordii
CCTTCTTCTGTTTCGTCTTCTTCTTCTGCTTCTCCCGCTTCTGCTTCTCCTTCCTTTCCTCTGCTTCGCTTCTCCTTCTCCTTCTTCAGCTTCTCTTTCGCTTCGCTTCTTCGATTCTCCAACTAATCCTTCTTCTTCTCCTTCGTTTCTGCTTCTCTTTCTGCTTCTCCATCTCCTTCTGCTTCACCTTCTGCTGCTCCTTTTCCTTCTTCTGTTTCTCCCTCTGCTTCTGCTTCTTATGCTTCTTATGCTTCTACTTGTTCTTCTGCTTCTGCTTCTCCTGCTTCTGCTTCTTATGCTTCTACTGCTTCTTCTTCTGCTTCTTCTGCTTCTACTTCTCTTTCTGCTTCTGCTTCTCCTGCTTGTTTTTCTGCTTCTCCTGCTGCTTTTTCTACTTCTCCTTCTGCTTCTCTTTTTGCTTCTCCTTCTGCTTCTGCTTCTTCTGTTTCTCGTGCCTGAATTTCTGGTTCTACTTCTTCTGCTGCTTCTCCTTCTGCTTCTGCTTCTCCTTCTGCTTCTGTTTCTGCTTCTTCTCTTTCGGCTTCTCCTGCTTCTGCTTCTTGTCCTCCTCCTGCTTCTCTTTCTGCTTCTCATTCTGCTTCTGCTTCTCCTTCTCCTCCTGCTTCTCTTTCTGCTTCTTCTCCTACTTCTGCTTCTCTTTCAGCTTCTGCTTCTCCTCCTTCTCCTTCTCCTACTTCTGCTTCTCTTTCAGCTTCTGCTTCTTCTGCTTCTCCTGCTTCTCCTTCTGCATCTCCTTCTGCTTGTGCTTGTCCTTATGCTTCTTCCTCTGCTTCTCCTTCTCCTTCTTTTGCTTCACCTTTTGCTTCTGCTTCTTCTGCTTTTCCTGCTTCTCCTTCTGCTTCTGCTTCTTCTGCTTCTCCTTCTGCATCTTCTTCTGCTTTTGCTTCTCCTTCTCCTTCTTCTGCTTCTCCTTCTGATTCTCCTTCTGCTTCTTCTTCTTCTGCTTTACCTGCTTCTTTCTGCTTCTCCTTCTGCTTCTCCTTCTGTTTCTCCTTCTCCTTCTTGTTCTTCTGCTTTTCCTTCTGCTTTTCCTATTGCTTCTGCTACAACTGCTACTGCTTCTACTTCTTCTGTTTCTTCTGCTTCTCCTTCTGCTTTTGATTCTCTTTCTGCTTCTCCTTCTCCTTCTGCTTCTCATTCTGCATTTAAGATTCTGCTTCTTCTGCTTCTCCTGCTTCTCCTTCTGCTTCAGGTTCTGCTTCTGCTTCTTCGGATTCTTATGCTTCTGCTTCTTCTGCTTCCCCTCCTTCTCTTTCTGCTTCTCCTTCTGCTTCTTGACCTTCTCCTGTTTCTTCTGCTTGTTCTTCTCCTGTTTCTGCATTTCCTGCTTCTCCTTCTGCTGCTCTTTCTGTTTCTCCAGCCGCTTTAACTTCTACTGTTCCTTCTTCTGCTTCTCTTTCTGCTTATACTCCTGTTTCTCCTTCTCCTTCTCCTTCTAGTTCTTCTGCTTTTCCTTCTGCTTCTCCTTCTGCTTCTGAATCTTCTGCTTCTTCTGATACTGCCTCTGCTTCTTCTGTTTCTTCTGCTTCTCCTTCTGCTTTTGCTTCTCTTTCTGCTTCTGCTTCTCCTTCTGCTTCTCCTGCTGCTGCTTCTTCTGTTTCTCCTGCTTCTCTTTCTGCTTTTCCTTCTGTTTCTGCTTCTCCTTCTGTTTCTTCTCCTTCTTCTGTTTCTTCTGTTTCTGCTTCTCCTGCTTCTGCTTCTCCTGCTTCTCGTTCTGCTTCTTCTTCTGCTTCTGCTTCTCCTTCTGCTTCTGCTTCTGCTTCAATTTCTCCTTCTTCTTCTCATTCTGCCTCTGCGCCTTCTGTTTCTTCTGCTTCTCCTGCTTCTTCTTCTCCTGCTACTCCTACTTCTCGTGCTGCTTCTCCTTCTGCGTCGCTTTCTGCTTCAGCTTATCCTTTTTCTTCTCCTACTCCTAATCCTTCTCTTTCGCCTTCTCCTTCTTCTTCTTCTGCTTCTCCTGGTGTTTCTGCTTCTGCTTATTCTACTCTTTCTGTTTCTTCTGCTTCTGCTTCAGATTGTGCTTCTTCTGTTTCTCCTTCTGCTTCAGATTCTGCTTCTGCTTCTTCGGCATCTCCTGTTTCTTCTGCTTCTGCTTCTCCTGCTTCTTCAGCTTCTCCTGCTTCTCTTTCTGCTTCTCCTTCTGCTTCTGCTTTTCCTTCTGCTTCTGCTCTTCTCCTTCTTCTGTTTCTTTTGCTTCTGTTTCTTCTTCTTCTTCTTCTTCTGTTTATTCTGTTTCTACTTCTGCTTCTCCTTCTTCTACTTCTCTTTCTGTTTTTCTACTTCTGCTTCTTCTGATTCTCCTGCTTCTCCTTTTGTTCTCCTTCTGTTTCTGCTTCTCTTTCTGCTTCTGCTTCTCCTTCTGCTTCTCCTTCTCCTTCTCCTTCTTCTGCTTCTCCCACTGCTTCTGCTTCTGCTTCTTTTGCTTATTCTATTTCTTCTGCTTCTCCTGCATCTACTGCTTCTCCTTATGCTTCTCCTTATGCTTCTCCTTCTCCTTCTCCTTCTCCTTCTTCTTCTTCTTCTGATTCTCCTTCTTCTTCTTCTTCTCTTTCTTCTGCTTCTCCTGGTTTTTCTGCTTCTACTGCTTCTCTTTTTGCTTCTCATTCTGCTTCTGCTTCTCCTTCTGCTTCTCCTATTGCTTCTGCTGCCCTTCCTTCTCCTTCTCCTTCTCCTACTTCTGTTTCTCCTTCTGCTTCTGCTTCTGCTGCTTCTCCTGCTTCTCCTTCTGCATCTTCTTCTGCTTCTCCTTCTGCTGCTTCTTCTGCTTCTGCTTCTCCTTCTTCTGCTTCTCCTTCTGCTTCTCCTTCTGCTTCTCCTTCTCCTTCTGCTCCTTCTCCTTCTTCTGCTTCTCCCTCTGATTTTGCCTCTTTTGCTTATTCTTTTTCTTCTGCTTCTGCTTCTCCTGATTCTGCTTCTTCTGCTTCTCCTTATGCCTCTCCTTCTCCTCCTCCTCCTCCTCCTCCTCCTCATCCTCCTTCTTGTTCTTCTTCTTGTTCTTCTTGTTCTTGATCTTGTTCTTGTTCTTGTTCTTCTTCTTCTTCTTCTTCTTCTTCTTCTCTTTCTTCTGCTTCTTCTTTTCCTGCTTCTTCTGCTTCTACTGCTTCTCTTTCTGCTTCTCATTCTGCTTCTGCTTCTCCTTCTGCTTCTCCTATTTCTTCTGCGGCTCTTCCTTCTCCTACTTCTACTTCTCCTTCTGCTTCTGCTTCTTCTGCTTCTCCTGCTTCTCCTTCTGCATCTTCTTCTGCTTCTGCTTCTCCTTCTGCTGCTTCTTCTGCTTCTGTTTCTCCTTCTGCTTCTTCTGCTTCTCCTTCTGATTCTCCTTCTGCTTCTCCTTCTGTTTCTCCTTCTCCTTCTCGTTCTTCTGCTTTTCTTTCTGCTTCTCCTTCTGCTTCTGCTGCAACTGCTACTGCTTCTTCTGTTTCTTCTGCGTCTCCTTCTGCTTTTGATTCTCTTTCAGCTTCTGCTTCTCCTTCAGCTTCTCCTTCAGCTTCTCCAGATTCTGCTTCTTCTGCTTCTCCTGCTTCCGCTTTTGCTTCAGGTTTCGCTTCTGCTTCTTCGGATTCTTATGCTTCTGCTTCTCCTGCTTCTGCTTCTTCTGCTTCCCCTCCTCTTTCTGCTTCTCCTTCTGTTTCTGCTTCTCCTTCTGCTTCTGCTTCTTGTCCTTCTCCTGTTTCTTCTGCTTCTGCTTCTCCTGCTTCTGCTTCTTCTGCTTTTCCTGCTTCTCTTTCTGCTTCTCCTTCTGCTTTTCCTTCTTCTGCTTCTGCTCCTTCTCCTTCTTCTGTTTCTTCTTCTGCTTCTCCCGCTTCTGCTTCTTCTGCTTCTCCTGCTTCTCGTTCTGCTTCTCTTCGTCGGCTTCTCTTTGTACTTCTGCTTCTTCTGATTCTGCTTCTTCTACTTCTTCTCTCCTTCTGATTCTGCTTCTTCTCCTGCTTCTCCTTCTGCATCTCCTTCTGCTTGTGCTTTTGGTCTGCTTCTTCTTCTGCTTCTGCTTCTCCTTCTCCTTCTTCTGCTTCTCCGTCTGATTCTGCTTCTTCTGCCTTTCCTGATTCTCCTTCTGCTTCTCCTTCTTCTTCTCCTTCTGTTTCTCCTTCTCCTTCTCGTTCTTCTGCTATTCCTTCTGCTTCTCTTTCTGCTTCTGCATCTTCAGCTACTTCTGCTACTGCTTCTGCTTCTTCTGTTTCTTCTGCTTCTCCTTCTGCTTCTCCTTCTGCTTTTGCTTCTCTTTCTGCTTCTGCTTCTCCTTCTGGTTCTCCTTCTTCTCCAGATTCTGCTTCTTCTGCTTCTCCTTCCGCTTCAGGTTCTGCTTCTGCTTTTTCGGCTTCTTCTGCTTCTATTTTTGCTTCTCCTTCTGTTTCTGCTTCTCTTTCTGCTTCTGTTTCTTCTCTTTCTTCTATTTCTTCTGCTTATGCTTCTCCTGCTTCTCCTTCTGTTTCTCTTTATTCTTATCCTTCTGCTTCTCCTTCTCCTTTTCTTTCTTCTGCTTCTCCTTCTGCTTCTGCTTCTGCTTCTCCTTCTGCATCTTCTTCTGTTACAATTTCTCCTTCTTCTGCTTTTCATTCTGATTCTGCTTCTCCTGCTTCTGCTTCTTCTGCTTCTCCTGCTTCTCCTTCTCCTTCTCCTTCTCTTTCTGCTTCTGCTTATCCGTCTGTTTCTCCTACTCCTAATCCTTCTCTTTCTCCTTCTCCTTCTCCTTCTTCTGCTTTTCCTGCTTCCTCTTCTTCTGCTTCTTCTTCTTTTTCTGCTTTTTCAGTTTCTTCTGCTTCAGCTTCTGCTTCTTCTGCTTCTCCTTCTGCTTCTGTTTCTCCTTCTGCTTCTGCTCTTTTCCTTCTTCTGTTTCTTCTGCTTCTGCTTCTCCTGCTTCTCCTTCTTCTGCTTCTCCTACTTCTCCTTCTGCTTCTCCGTCTCATTCTCCTTCTCCTTCAATTTCTCCTTCTTGTGCTTCTCATTCTGCTTCTGCTTCTCCTGCTTCTGCTTCTTCTGTTTCTCCTTCTGCTTCTCCTTCTGCTTCTCTTTCTGCTTCTAATTCTGCTTCTGCTCCTCCTACTCCTAATCCTTCTCTTTCTCCTTCTTATTCTTCTGCTTCTGGTTCTGCTTCTGCTTCTTCTGCTTGTTCTGTATCTTCTGCTTCTGCTTTTCCAGCTTCTGATGCTTCTGCTTCTCCTTCTGCTTCAGGTTCTCCTTCTGCTTCTTCAGCTTCTTCTGTTTCTTCTGCTACTGCTTCTCCTGCAACTGCTTCTGCTTCTGTTTCTATTTCTGCTTCTCCTTCTGCTTCTGTTTCTCCTTCTGTTCCTTCTCCTTCTTCTGTTTCTTCTTCTTCTTCTTCTGCTTCTCCCGCTTCTGCTTCTCCCGCTTCTGCTTCTTCTGCTTCTCCTGATTGTCCTTCTGCTTCTGCTTCTCCTTCTCCCTCTTCTCTTCTGATTCTCCAACTTCTCCTTCTGTTTCTGCTTCTCTTTCTGCTTCTGCATCTCCTTCTGCTTCACCTTCTGCTGCTCCTTCTCCTTCTTCTGTTTCTCCCTCTGCTTCTATTTCTGCTTCTTATGCTTCTTCTTTTTCTTCTGCTTCTCCTGCTTCTGCTTCCTATGCTTCTACGGATTCTTCTTCTGGTTCTGCTTCTTCTGCTTCTACTTCTCTTTCTGCTTCTGCTTCTCCTGCTTGTTTTTCTGCTTCTTCTGCTGCTTCTCCTTCTGCTGCTTCTTTTACTACTCCTTGTGCTTCTCTTTTTGCTTCTCCTTCTGCTTCTGCTTCTGCTTCTTCTGTTTCTCCTGCCTGAATTTCTGGTTCTACTTCTTCTGCTGCTTCTCCTTCTGCTTCTGCTTCTCCTTCTGCTAATGTTTCTGCTTCTTCTGCTTCTTCTCTTTCGGCTTCTCCTGCTTCTGCTTCTTGTCCTTCTCCTGCTTCTCTTTCTGCTTCTCATTCTGCTTTTCATTCTGCTTCTCCTCCTTCACCTTCTCCTACTTCTGCTTCTCCTTCAGCTTCTGCTTCTTCTGCTTCTCCTGCTTCTCCTTCTGCATCTCCTTCTGCTTGTGCTTTTCCTTATGCTTCTGCTTCTCCTTCTCCTTCTTTTGCTTCTCCTTTTGCTTCTGCTTCTTCTGCTTTTCCTGCTTCTCCTCATGCTTCTGTTTCTTCTGCTTCTCCTGCTTCTCTTTCTGCATCTTCTTCTGTTTCTCCTTCTCCTTCTTCTGCTTCTCCTTCTGATTCTCCTTTTGCTTCTTCTTCGTCTGCTTTACCTGCGTCTTCTCTTTCTGCTTCTCCTTCTGTTTCTCCTTCTCCTTCTTGTTCTTCTGCTTTTCCTTCTGCTTCTGCTACAACTGCTTCTGCTTCTACTTCTTCTGTTTCTTCTGCTTCTCCTTCTGCTTTTGATTCTCTTTCTGCTTCTGCTTCTCGTTCTGCTTCTTATTCTGCTTCTTCAGATTCTGCTTCTTCTGCTTCTCCTGCTTCTCCTTCTGCTTCAGGTTCTGCTTCTGCTTCTTCACTTTCTTATGCTTCTGCTTCACCTGCTTCTGCTTCTTCTGCTTTCCCTCCTTCTCTTCCTGCTTCTCCTTCTGTTTCTGCTTCTCCTTCTGCTTCTGCTTCTTGTCCTTCTTGTGTTTCTTCTGCTTCTGCTTCTCAAGTTTCTGCATGTCCTGCTTCTCCTTCTGCTGCTCTTACTGCTTCTCCTGCTGCTTTTCCTTCTCCTTCTCCTTCTTCTGCTTCTCTTTCTGCTTCTCCTTCTGTTTCTCCTACTCCTTCTCCTTCTCGTTCTTCTGCTTTTCCTTCTGCTTCTCCTTCTGCTTCTGCATCTTCTGCTACTGCCTCTGCTTCTTCTGTTTCTTTTGCTTCCCCTTCTGCTTCTCCTACTGCTTTTGCTTCTCTTTCTGCTTCTGCTTCTCCTTCTGCTTCTCCAGATTCAGTTTCTTCTGCTTCTCCTGCTTCTCATTCTGCTTCAGGTTCTGCTTCTTCTTCTTCGGCTTCTTCTGCTTCTGCTTCTCCTGCTGCTGCTTCTTCTGCTTCTCCTGCTTCTCTTTCTGCTTTTCCTTCTGTTTCTGCTTCTCCTTCTGCTTCTGCTTCTTCTCCTTCCTATGTTTCTTCTGCTTCTGCTTCTCCTGCTTCTGCTTCTCCTGCTTCTCGTTGTGCTTCTCTTTCTACTTCTCCTTCTCCTTCTCCTGCTTCTGCTTCTCCTTCTGCTTCTGCTTCTCCTTCTGCTTCTGCTTCTGCTTCAATTTCTACTTCTGCTTCTCATTCTGCTCCTGCGTCTTCTGTTTCTTCTGCTTCTCCTGCTTCTGCTTCTCCTGCTTCTCCTACTTCTCGTGCTGCTTCTCCTTCTGCGTCTCTTTCTGCTTCTGCTTATCCTTTTGCTTCTCCTACTCCTAATCCTTCTCTTTCGCCTTCTCCTTCTCTTTTTTCTGCTTCTCCTGCTTCTCCTTCTGCATCTTCTTCTGCTTCTGCTTCTCCTTCTGCTGCTTCTTCTGCTTCTGCTTATCCTTCTTCTGCTTCTCCCTCTGATTCTGCTTCTTATGCTTATTCTTTTTCTTCTGCTTCTCCTTCTCCTTCTTCTTCTTCTTCTTCATCTTCTTCTTCTTCTTCTTCTTCTTCTTCTTCTTCTTCTTCTTCTTCTTCTTCTTCTTCTTCTTCTTCTTCTTCTTCTTCTTCTTCTCTTTCTGCTGCTTCTGCTTTTCCTGCTTCTTCTTCTTCTACTGCTTCTCTTTCTGCTTCTCATTCTGCTTCTGCTTCTTCTTCTGCTTCTCCTATTGCTTCTGCGGCTCTTCCTTCTCCTTCTCCTACTTCTCCTTCTCCTTCTGCTTCTGCTTTTTCTGCTTTTCCTGCTTCTTCTTCTTCTACTGCTTCTCTTTCTGCTTCTCATTCTGCTTCTGCTTCTTCTTCTGCTTCTCCTATTGCTTCTGCGGCTCTTCCTTCTCCTTCTCCTACTTCTCCTTCTCCTTCTGCTTCTGCTTTTTCTGCTTTTCCTGCTTCTCCTTCTGCATCTTCTTCTGCTTCTGCTTCTCCTTCTGCTTCTCCTTCTTCTTCTTCTGCTTCTCCTTCTGCTTCTCCTTCTGTTTCTCCTTCTCCTTCTCGTTCTTCTGCTTTTACTTTTGCTTCTCCTTCTGCTTCTGCTGGAACTGCTCCTGCTTCTGCTTCTTCTGTTTCTTCCGTTTCTCCTCCTCCTTTTGATTCTCTTTCTGCTTCTGCTTCTCTTTCAGCTTCTCATTCTGCTTCTCCATATTCTTCTTCTTCTGCTTCTCCTGCTTCTCCTTCTGCTTCAGGTTCTGCTTCTGCTTCTTCTGCTTCTATTTCTGCTTCTCCTTCTGTTTCTGCTTCTCTTTCTGCTTCTGCTTCTTATCCTTCTTCTATTTCTTTTGATTCTGCTTCTCCTGCTTCTGCTTCTCCTGCTTCTCCTTCTGTTTCTCCTTATGCTTCTCCTTCTGCTTCTCCTTCTTCTGCTTCTACTTCTGCTTCTGCTTCTCCTTCTGCATCTTCTTCTGTTTCAATTTCTCCTTCTTCTGCTTTTCATTCTGCTTCCGCTTCTCCTGCTTCTGCTTCTTCTGCTTCTCCTGCTTCTCCTTCTCCTTCTCTTTCTGCTTCTGCTTATCCTTCTGTTTCTCCTACTCCTAATCCTTCTCTTTCTCCTTCTCCTTCTTCTTCTTCTGCTTCTCCTGCTGCTTCTTCTTCTGCTTCTTCTGCTTTTTCTGTTTCTTCTGTTTCTGCTTCGCCTGCTTCTTCTTCTTCTGCTTCTCCTATTTCTCCTTCAGCTTCTCCGTCTCATTCTCCTTCTCCTTCAATTCCTCCTTCTTGTGCTTTTCTTTCTGCTTCTGCTTCTACTTCTCCTGCTTCTGTTTCTCCTTCTGCTTCTCCTTCTGCTTCTCTTTCTGCTTCTTATTCTGCTTCTGCTCCTCCTACTCCTAATCCTTTTTTTCTCCCTCTTCTTCTGCTTCTCGTTCTGCTTCTGCTTCTTCTGCTTGTTCGATTTCTTCTGCTTCTGCTTTTCCAGCTTCTGCTGCTTCTGCTTCTCCTTCTGCTTCAGGTTCTCCTCCTGATTCTTCGGCTTCTTCTGTTTGTTCTGCTTCTGCTTCCCCTGCTACTGCTTCTTCTGCTTCTTCTGCTTCTCTTTCTGCTTCTCCTTCTGCTTCTGCTGCTCCTTCTCCTTCTTCTGTTCTTCTGCTTCTCCCGCTTCTGCTTCTTCTGCTTCTCCTGCTTGTCCTTCTCCTTCTGCTTCTCCTTCTCCTTCTCCTTCTTCTGCTTCTCTTTCTGCTTCTGCTTCTTCTGATTCTCCAACTTCTCCTTCTTCTTCTCCTTCTATTTCTGCTTCTCTTTCTCCTTCTGCATCTCCTTCTGCTTCACCTTCTGCTGCTCCTTCTCCTTCTTCTGTTTCTCCCTCTGCTTCTGCTTCTTATGCTTCTTCCTTTTCTTCTGGTTCTGCTTCTCCTGCTTCTGCTTCTTATGCTTCTACTGCTTCTTCTTCTGCTTCTGCTTCTTCTGCTTCTACTTCTCTTCCTGCTTCTGCTTCTCCTGCTTGTTTTTCTGCTTCTTCTGCTGTTTTTTCTACTTCCCCTTCTGCTTCTCTTTTTGCTTCTCCTTCTGCTTCTGCTTCTTCTGTTTCTCGTGCCTGAATTTCTGGTTCTACTTCTTCTGCTGCTTCTCCTTCTGCTTCTGCTTCTCCTTCTGCTTCTGTTTCTGCTTCTTCTCTTTCGGCTTCTCCTGCTTCTGCTTCTTGTCCTCCTCCTGCTTCTCTTTCTGCTTCTCATTCTGCTTCTGCTTCTCCTTCTGCTTCTGCTTCTCCTCCTTCTCCTTCTCCTACTTCTGCTTCTCCTTCAGCTTCTGCTTCTTCTGCTTCTCCTGCTTCTCCTTCTGCATCTCCTCTGCTTGTGCTTTTCCTTATGCTTCTTCTTCTGCCTCTGCTTCTCCTTCTCCTTCTTTTGCTTCTCCTTTTGCTTCTGCTTCTTCTGCTTTTCCTGCTTCTCCGTCTGATTCTGCTTCTTTTGCCCTTCCTGATTCTCTTTCTGCTTCTCCTTCTTCTTCTCCTTCTGTTTCTCTTTCTCCTTCCTGTTTTTCTGCTTTTCCTTCTGCTTCTGCTACACCTGCTACTGCTTCTACTTCTTCTGTTTCTTCTGCTTCTCCTTCTGCTTTTGCTTCTCCTTCTGCTTCTCCTTCTGCTTCTCCAGATTCTGCTTCTTCTGCTTCTCTTGCTTCTTCTGCTTCTCCTGCTTCTCCTTCTGCTTCAGGATCTCCTTCTGCTTCTTCGCATTCTTATGCTTCTGCTTCTCCTGCTTCTGCTTCTTCTGCTTTCCCTCCTTCTCCTTCTGCTTCTCCTTCTGTTTTTGCATCTTCTTCTGCTTCTGCTTCTTGTCCTTCTCCTTTTTCTTCTGCTTCTGCTTCTCCTGTTTCTGCATCTCCTGCTTTTCCTTCTGCTTCTCTTTCTGCTTCTCCTGCTGCTTTTCCTTCTCCTGCTCCTTCTTCTGCTTCTCTTTCTGCTTCTCCTTCTGTTTCTCCTAGTCCTTCTCCTTCTCGTTCTTCTGCTTTTCCTTCTGCTTCTCCTTCTGCTTCTACATCTTCTGCTAGTGCCTCTGCTTCTTCTGTTTCTTCTGCTTCTCCTTCTGCTTTTGCTTCTCTTTCTGATTCTGCTTCTCCTTCTGCTTCTCCAGATTCTGCTTCTTCTGCTTCTCATGTATCTCCTTATGCTTCAGGTTCTGCTGCTGTTTCTTCGGCTTCTTCTGCTTCTGCTTCTCCTGCTGCTGCTTCTTCTGCTGCTCCTGCTTCTATTTCTGCTTTTCCTTCTGTTTCTGCTTCTCCTTCTGCTTCTGCTTCTCCTCCTTCTTATGTTTCATCTGCTTCTGCTTCTCCTGCTTCTGCTTCTCTTGCTTCTCGTTGTGCTTCTCGTTGTGCTTCTCTTTCTGCTTCTCTTTCTGCTTCTCCTTCTCCTTCTTCTGCTTCTCCTTCTGCTTCTCCTTCTCCTTCTGCTTCAATTTCTCCTTCTGCTTCTCATTCTGCTTCTGCGTCTTCTGTTTCTTCTGCTTCTCTTGCTTCTGCTTCTCCTGCTTCTCCTACTTCTTGTTCTGCTTCTCCTTCTGCGTCTCTTTCTGCTTCTGCTTATCCTTTTGCTTCTCTTACTCCTAATCCTTCTCTTTCGCCTTCTCCTTCTTGTTCTTCTGCTTGTCCTGGTGCTTCTGCTACTGCTTATTCTACTATTTCATTTTCTTCTGCTTCTGCTTCAGATTGTGCTTCTTCTGTTTCTCCTTCTGCTTTAGATTCTGCTTCTGCTTCTTCGGCTTCTCCTGTTTCTTCTGCTTCTGCTTCTCCTGCTTCTTCTGGTTCTCCTGCTTCTCTTTCTGCTTCTCCTTCTGCTTCTGCTTCTCCTTCTGCTTCTGCTTCTGCTCTTCTCCTTCTTCTGTTTCTTTTGCTTCTGTTTCTTCTTCTTCTTCTGTTTCTTCTGATTCTACTTCTGCTTCTCCTTCTTCTCCTTCTCTTTCTGCTTCTTCTGATTCTCCTGCTTCTCCTTCTTGTTCTCCTTCTGTTTCTGCTTCTCTTTCTGCTTCTGCTTCTCCTTCTGCTGCTCCTTCTCCTTCTCCTTCTTCTGCTTCTCTCACTGCTTCTGCTTCTTTTGCTTATTCTTTTTCTTCTGCTTCAGCTTCTCCTGCTTCTGCTTCTTCTCCTTCTACTGCTTCTCCTTATACTTCTCCTTATGCTTCTCCTTATGCTTCTCCTTATGCTGCTGCTTCTTCTTCTTCTTCTTCGTCTTCTTCTTCTTCTCTTTCTTCTGCTTCTGCTTTTCCTGCCTCTTCTGCTTCTACTGCTTCTCTTTCTGCTTCTTGTCCTTCTCCTGTTTCTTCTCCTTCTGCTTCTCCTGCTTCTGCTTCTTCTGCTTTTCCTGCTTCTCTTTCTGCTTCTCCTTCTGCTTCTCCTTCTGCTTCTGCTCCTTCTCCTTCTTCTGTTTCTTCTTCTTCTGCTTCTCCCGCTTGTGCTTCTTCTGCTTCTCCTGCTTCTCGTTCAGCTTCTCTTCGTCGGCTTCTCTTTCTATTTCTGCTTCTGCTCCTTCTGATTCTGATTCTTCTCCTTCTTCTTCTCCTTCTGCTTCTGCGTCTTCTGCATTTCCTGCTTCTCCTTCTGCATCTCCTTCTGCTTGTGCTTTTCCTTCTGCTTCTTCTTCTGCTCCGGCTTCTCCTTCTCCTTCTTCTGCTTCTCCTTCTGCTTCTGTGTCGTCTGCTTTTCCTGCTTCTCCTTCTGCTTCTCCTTCTATTTCTCCTTCTCGTTCTTCTGCTATTCCTTCTGTTTCTCTTTCTGCTTCTGCATCTTCAGCTTCTTCTGCTACTGATTCTGCTTCTTCTGTTTCTTCTGCTTCTCCTTCTGCTTTTGCTTCTCTTTCTGCTTCTGCTTCTCCTTCTGGTTCTCCTTCTTCTTCTCCAGATTCTGCTTCTTCTGCTTCTCCTGCTTCTCCTTCTGATTCTGATTCTTCTCCTTCTTCTTCTCCTTCTGCTTCTGCGTCTTCTGCATTTCCTGCTTCTCCTTCTGCATCTCCTTCTGCTTGTGCTTTTCCTTCTGCTTCTTCTTCTGCTCCGGCTTCTCCTTCTCCTTCTTCTGCTTCTCCTTCTGCTTCTGTGTCGTCTGCTTTTCCTGCTTCTCCTTCTGCTTCTCCTTCTATTTCTCCTTCTCGTTCTTCTGCTATTCCTTCTGTTTCTCTTTCTGCTTCTGCATCTTCAGCTTCTTCTGCTACTGATTCTGCTTCTTCTGTTTCTTCTGCTTCTCCTTCTGCTTTTGCTTCTCTTTCTGCTTCTGCTTCTCCTTCTGGTTCTCCTTCTTCTTCTCCAGATTCTGCTTCTTCTGCTTCTCCTGCTTATCCTTCTGCTTTAGGTTCTGCTTTTGCTTCTTCGGCTTCTTCTGCTTCTTTTTCTGCTTCTCCTTCTGTTTCTGCTTCTCTTTCTGCTTCTGCTTCTTCTCCTTCTTCTATTTCTTCTGATTCTGCTTCTCCTGCTTCTGCTTCTCCTGCTTCTCCTTCTGTTTCTCTTTATGCTTCTCCTTCTGCTTCTCCTTCTTCTGCTTCTACTACTGCTTCTGCTTCTCCTTCTGCATCTTCTTCTGTTTCAGTTTCTCCTTCTTCTGCTTTTCATTCTGCTTCTGCTTCTCCTGTTTCTGCTTCTACTTTCCTGCTTCTCCTTCTCCTTCTCCTTCTCTTTCTGCTTCTGCTTATCCTTCTGTTTCTCCTACTCCTAATCCTTCTCTTTCTCCTTCTCCTTCTTCTTCTTCTGCTTCTCCTGCTGCTTCTTCTTCTGCTTCTTCTGCTTTTTCTGTTTCTTCTTCTTCTACTACAGCGTCTGCTTCTTCTGCTTCTCCTTCTGCTTCTGCTTCTCCGTCTGCTTCTGCTTTTGCTCTTCTCCTTCTTCTGTTTCTTCTGCTTCTGCTTCTCCTGCTTCTTCTTCTGCTTCTCCTACTTCTCCTTCTGCTTCTCCGTCTCATTCTCCTTCTCCTTCAATTTCTCCTTCTTGTGCTTCTCATTCTGCTTCTGCTTCTGCTTCTCCTACTTCTGCTTCTTCTGTTTCTGCTTCTCTTTCTGCTTCTGATTCTCCTTCTGCTCCTCCTACTCCTAATCCTTCTCTTTCTCCTTCTTCTTCTTCTGCTTCTCGTTCTGCTTCTGCTTCTTCTCCTTGTTCTGTTTCTTCTGCTTCTGCTTTTCCAGCTTCTGCTGCTTCTGCTTGTCCTTCTGCTTCAGGTTCTCCTTCTGCTTCTTGGGCTTCTTCTGTTTCTTCTTCTTCTGCTTCTCCTGCTACTGCTTCTTCTGCTTCTTCTGCTTCTCTTTCTGCTTCTCCTTCTGCTTCTGCTTCTGCTCCTTCTCTTTCTTCTGTTTCTTCTTCTTCTGCTTCTCCTGCTTCTGCTTCTTCTGCTTCTCCTGCTTGTCCTTCTCCTTCTGCTTCTCCTTCTCCTTCTTCTCCTTCTCTTTCTGCTTCTGCTTCTTCTGATTCTCCAACTTCTTCTTCTTCTCCTTCTGTTTCTGCTTCTCTTTCTGCTTCTGCATCTCCTTTTGCTTCACCTTCTGGTGCTCTTTCTCCTTCTTCTGTTTCTCCATCTGCTTCTGCATCTTATGCTTCTTTATTTCTTCTATTTCTGCTTCTCCTGCTTCTGCTTCTTATGCTTCTACTGCTTCTTCTTCTGCTTCTGCTTCTTCTGCTTCTACTTCTCTTTGTGCTTCTGCTGCTTGTTTTTCTGCTTCTTATGCTCCTTCTCCTTCTGCTGCTTCTTCTCCTTCTCCTTCTCTTTTTGCTTCGCCTTCTGCTTCTGCTTCTGCTTCTTCTGTTTCTCCTGCCTGATTTTCTAATTCTACTTCTTCTGCTGCTTCTCCTTCTGCTTCTGCTTCTACTTCTGATTCTGATTCTGCTTCTTCTGCTTCTTCTCTTTCGGCTTCTCCTGCTTCTGCTTCTTGTGCTTCTCCTGCTTCTCTTTCTGCTTCTCATTCCGCTTCTGCTTCTCCTTCTGCTTCTGCTTCTCCTCCTTCTCCTTCTCCTACTTCTGCTTCTCCTTCAGCTTCTGCTTCTCCTTCTGCATCTCCTTCTGCTTGTGCTTGGCCTTATGCTTCTTCTTCTGCCTCTGCTTCTCCTTCTCCTTCTTTTGCTTCTCCTTTTGCTTCTGCTTCTTCTGCTTTTCCTGCTTCTCCTTCTGCTTCTGCTTCTTCTGCTTCTCCTTCTGCATATTTTTCTGCTTCTGCTTCTCCTTCTCCTTCTTCTCCTTCTCCTTCTCCTTCTTTACCTGCTTCTCTTTCTGCTTCTCCTTCTGCTTCTCCTTCTGTTTCTCCTTCTCCTTCTTGTTCTTCTGCTTTTCCTTCTGCTTCTCGTTCTGCTTCTGCTACAACTACTACTGCTTCTACTTCTTCTGTTTCTTCTGCTTCTCCTTCTCCTTTTGATTCTCTTTCTGCTTCTGCTTCTCCTTCTGCTTCTCATTCTGCTTCTCCAGATTCTGATTCTTCTGCTTCTCCTGCTTCTCCTTCTGCTTCAGGTTCTGCTTCTGCTTCTTCGGATTCTTATGCTTCTGCTTCTCCTGCTTCTGCTTCCCCTCCTTCTCTTTCTGCTTCTCCTTCTGCTTCTGCTTCTTGTCCTTCTCCTGTTTCTTCTGCTTGTTCTTCTCCTGTTTCTGCATTTCTGGCTGCTCCTTCTGCTGCTCTCTCTGTTTCTCCTGTTGCTTTTCCTTCTACTGCTCCTTCTTCTGCTTCTCTTTCTGCTTCTACTCCTGTTTCTCCTTCTCCTTCTCCTTCTAGTTCTTCTGCTTTTCCTTCTGCTTCTCCTTCTGCTTCTGAATCTTCTGCTTCTTCTGCTACTGCCTCTGCTTCTTCTGTTTCTTCTGCTTCTCCTTCTGCTTTTGCTTCTCTTTCTGCTTCTGCTTCTCCTTCTGCTTCTCCAGATTCTGCTTCTTCTGCTTCTCCTTCTGCTTCAGGTTCTCCTTCTGCTTCTTCGGATTCTTATGCTTCTGCTTCTCCTGCTTCAGCTTCTTCTGCTTCCCCTCCTTCTCTTTCTGCTTCTCCTTCTGTATCTGCTTCTCCTTCTGCTTCTGCTTCTTGTCCTTCTCCTGTTTCTTCTGCTTCTGCTTCTCCTGCTTCTGCTTCTTCTGCTTTTCCTGCTTCTCTTTCTGCTTTTCCTTTTCCTTCTGCTTCTGCTCCTTCTCCTTCTTCTGTTTCTTCTTCTTCTGCTTCTCCCGCTTCTGCTTCTTCTGCTTCTCCTGCTTCTCTTTCTGCTTCAGGTTCTCCTTCTGCTTCTTCGGATTCTTATGCTTCTGCTTCTCCTGCTTCAGCTTCTTCTGCTTCCCCTCCTTCTCTTTCTGCTTCTCCTTCTGTATCTGCTTCTCCTTCTGCTTCTGCTTCTTGTCCTTCTCCTGTTTGTTCTGCTTATGCTTCTCCTGTTTCTGCATCTCCTGCTCCTCCTTCTGCTGCTCTTTCTGCTTCTCCTGCTGCTTTTCCTTCTCCTGCTCCTTCTTCTGCTTCTCTTTCTGGTTCTCCTTCTGTTTCTCCTTCTCCTTCACCTTCTCGTTCTTCTGCTTTTCCTTCTGCTTATCCTTCTGCTTCTGCATCTTCTGCTTCTTCTGCTACTGCCTCTGCTTCTTCTGTTTCTTCTGCTTCTAGTTCTGCTTCTCCTTCTGCTTTTGCTTCTCTTTCTGCTTCTGCTTCTCCTTCTGCTTCTCCAGATTCTGCTTCTCCTGCTTCTCCTTCTGCTTCAGGTTCTGCTTCTGCTTCTTCTGCTTCTGCTTCTCCTGCTGCTGCTTCTTCTGCTTCTCCTGCTTCTCTTTCTGCTTTTCCTTCTGTTTCTGCTTCTCCTTCTGTTTCTTCTCCTTCTTCTGTTTCTTCTGTTTCTGCTTCTCCTGCTTCTGCTTCTCCTGCTTCTCGTTCGGCTTCTCTTTCTCCTTCTCCTTCTCCTTCTCCTTCTTCTGCTTCTCCTTCTGCTTCTGTTTCTCCTTCTGCTCTGCTTCAATTTCTCCTTCTGCTTCTGTGCCTTCTGTTCCTTCTGCTTCTCCTGCTTCTCTTGCTGCTTCTCCTTCTGCGTCTCTTTCTGCTTCTGCTTATCCTTTTGCTTCTCCTACTCCTAATCTTCCTCTTTCGCCTTCTGCATCTTCTTCTTCTGCTTCTCCTGCTGCTTCTGCTTCTGCTTATTCTACTATTACTGTTTCTTCTGCTTCTGCTTCAGATTGTGCTTCTTGTGTTTCTCCTTCTGCTTCAGATTCTGCTTCTGCTTCTTCGGCTTCTCCTGTTTCTTCTGCTTCTGCTTCTCCTGCTTCTTCTGCTTCTCCTGCTTCTCTTTCTGCTTCTCCTTCTGCTTCTGCTTCTCCTTCTGCTTCTGCTCCTTCTATTTCTTCTGATTCTTTTGCTTCTGCTTCTCACGCTCAGCTTCTTCTGCTTCTCCTGCTTCTCGTTCTGCTTCTCTTCGTCGGCTTCTCTTTCTACTTCTCCTTCTGCTTCTTCTGATTCTGCTTCTTCTCCTTCTTCTTCTCCTTCTGCTTCTGCTTCTTCTGCTTCTCCTGCTACTCCTTCTGCATCTCCTTCTGCTTGTGCTTTTCCTTCTGCTTCTTCTTCTGCTTCGGCTTCTCCTTCTTCTGCTTCTCCGTCTGTTTCTGCTTCTTCTGTTTTTCCTGCTTCTCCTTCTGCTTCTCATTCTTCTTCTCCTTCTGTTTCTCCTTCTCGTTATTCTGCTATTCCTGCTGCTTCTCTTTCTGCTTCTCCTTCTGCTTTTGCTTCTCTTTCTGCTTCTGCTTCTCCTTCTGGTTCTCCTTCTTCTCCAGATTCTGCTTCTTCTGCTTCTGCTTCTCCTTCTGCTTCAGGTTCTGCTTCTGCTTCTTCAGCTTCTATTTCTGCTTCTCCTTCTGTTTCTGCTTCTCTTTCTACTTCTTCTTTTTATCCTTCTTCTATTTCTTTTGATTCTGCTTCTCCTGCTTCTGTTCTCCTGCTTCTCCTTCTGTTTCTCTTTATGCTTCTCCTTCTGCTTCTCCTTCTTCTGCTTCTACTTCTGCTTCTGCTTCTGCTTCTCCTTCTGCATCTTCTTCTGTTTCAATTTCTCCTTTTCTGCTTTTCATTCTGCTTCTGCTTCTCCTGCTTCTGCTTCTTCTGCTTCTCCTGCTTCTCCTTCTCCTTCTCTTTCTGCTTCTGCTTATCCTTCTGTTTCTCCTACTCCTAATCCTTCTCTTTCTCCTTCTCCTTCTTCTTCTTCTGCTTCTCCTGCTGCTTTTTCTTCTGCTTCTTCTGCTTTTTCTGTTTCTTCTTCTTCTGCTTCAGCTTCTGCTTCTTCTGCTTCTCCTTCTGCTTCTCCTTCTGCTTCTGCTCTTCTCCTTCTGTTTCTTCTGTTTCTGCTTCTCCTGCTTCTTCTTCTTCTGCTTCTCCTACTTCTCCTTCTGCTTCTCCGTCTCATTCTCCTTCTCCTTCAATTTCTTCTCGTGCTTCTCAATCTGCTTCTGCTTCTGCTTCTTCTGTTTCTCCTTCTGCTTCTCCTTCTGCTTCTCTTTCTGCTTCTTATTCTGCTTCTGCTCCTCCTACTCCTAATCCTTCTCTTTCTGCTTCTTCTTCTGCTTCTCGTTCTGCTTCTGCTTCTTCTGCTTGTTCGGTTTCTTCTGCTTCTGCTTTTCCAGCTTCTGCTGCTTCTGCTTCTCCTTCTGCTTCATGTTCTCCTTCTGATTCTTCGGCTTCTTCTGTTTCTTCTGCTTCTGCTTCTTCTGCTACTGCTTCTTCTGCTTCTTCTGCTTCTCTTTCTGCTTCTCCTTCTGCTTCTGCTTCTCCTTCTGCTCCTTCTCCTTCTTCTGCTTCTTCTTCTTCTTCTGCTTCTCCCGCTTCTGCTTCTTCTGCTTCTCCTGCTTGTCCTTCTCCTTCTGCTTCTCCTTCTCCTTCTTCTGCTTCTCTTTATGCTTCTGCTTCTTCTGATTCTCCAACTTCTCCTTCTTCTTCTCCTTCTATTTCTGCTTCTCTTTCTGCTTCTGCATCTCCTTCTGCTTCACCTTCTGCTGCTCCTTCTCCTTCTGTTTCTCCCTCTGCTTCTGCTTCTTATGCTTTTTCTTTTTCTTCTGGTTCTGCTTCTGCTGCTTCTGCTTCTTATGCGTCTACTGCTTCTTCTTCTGCTTCTTCTGCTTCTTCTGCTATTACTTCTCTTTCTGCTTCTGCTTCTCCTGCTTGTTTTTCTGCTTCTTCTGCTGCTTTTTCTACTTCTCCTTCTGCTTCTCTTTTTGCTTCTCCTTCTGCTTCTGCTTCTTCTGTTTCTCGTGCCTGAATTTCTGGTTCTACTTGTTCTGCTGCTTCTCCTTCTGCTTCTGCTTCTACTTCTGCTTCTGTTAGTGCTTCTTCTGCTTCTTCTCTTTCGGCTTCTCCTGCTTCTGCTTCTTGTCCTCCTCCTGCTTCTCTTTCTGCTTCTCATTCTGCTTCTGGTTCTCCTTCTGCTTCTCCTCCTTCTCCTTCTCCTACTTCTGCTTCTCTTTCAGCTTCTGCTTCTTCTGCTTCTCCTGCTTCTCCTTCTGCATCTCCTTCTGCTTGTACTTGTCCTTATGCTTCTTCTTCTGCCTCTGCTTCTCCTTCTCCTTCTTTTGCTTCACCTTTTGCTTCTGCTTCTTCTGCTTTTCCTGCTTCTCCTTCTGCTTCTGCTTCTTCTGCTTCTCCTTCTGCATCTTCTTCTGCTTCTGCTTCTCCTTCTCCATCTTCTGCTTCTCCTTCTGATTCTCCTTCTGCTTCTTCTTCTTCTGCTTTACCTGCTTCTCTTTCTGCTTCTCCTTCTGCTTCTCCTTCTGCTTCTCCTTCTTGTTCTTCTGCTTTTCCTATTGCTTCTGCTAAAACTGCTACTGCTTCTACTTCTTCTGTTTCTTCTGCTTCTCCTTCTGCTTTTGATTCTCTATCTGCTTCTGCTTCTCCTTCTGCTTCTCATTCTGCTTCTCCAGATTCTGCTTCTTCTGCTTCTCCTGCTTCTCCTTCTGCTTCAGGTTCTGCTTCTGCTTCTTCGGATTCTTATGCTTCTGATTCTCCTGCTTCTGCTTCTTCTGCTTCCCCTCCTTCTCTTTCTGCTTCTAATTCTGCTTCTGCTTCTTGTCCTTCTTCTGTTTCTTCTGCTTGTTCTTCTCCTGTTTCTGCATTTCCTGCTTCTCCTTCTGCTGCTCTTTCTGTTTCTCCTGCCGCTTTTTCTTCTACTGCTCCTTCTTCTGCTTCTCTTTCTGCTTCTACTCCTGTTTCTCCTTCTCCTTCTCCTTGTAGTTCTTCTACTTTTCCTTCTGCTTCTCCTTCTGCTTCTGTATCTTCTGCTTCTTCTACTACTGCCTCTGCTTCTTCTGTTTTTTCTGCTTCTCCTTCTGCTTTTCTTCTCTTTCTGATTCCGCTTCTCCTTCTGCTTCTCCAGATTCTGCTTCTTCTGCTTCTCCTGCTTCTCCTTCTGCTTCAGGTTCTGCTTTTGCTTTTTCGGCTTCTTCTGCTTCTGCTTCTCTTGCTGCTGCTTCTTCTGCTTCTCCTGCTTCTCTTTCTGCTTTTCCTTCTGTTTCTGCTTCTCCTTCTGCTTCTGCTTCTTCCCCTTCTTCTGTTTCTTCTGCTTCGGCTTCTCCAGCTTCTGCTTCTCCTGCTTCTCGTTCTGCTTCTCTTTCTGCTTCTCTTTCTCCTTCTCCTTGTCCTTCTCCTTCTTCTGCTTCTTCTTCTGCTTCTGCTTCTGCTTCAATTTCTCCTTCTGCTTCTCATTCTGAATCTGCGCCTTCTGTTTCTTCTGCTTCTCCTGCTTCTTCTTCTCCTGCTACTCCTACTTCTCGTGCTGCTTCTCCTTCTGCGTCTCTTTCTGGTTCTGCTTATCCTTTTGCTTCTCCTACTCCTAATCCTTCTCTTTCGCCTTCTCCTTCTTCTTCTTCTGCTTCTCCTGCTGCTTCTGCTTCTGCTTATTCTACTATTTCATTTTCTTCTGCTTCTGCTTCAGATTGTGCTTCTTCTGTTTCTCCTTCTGCTTCAGATTCTGCTTCTGCTTCTTCGGCTTCTCCTGTTTCTTCTGCTTCTGCTTCTCCTGCTTCTTCTGCTTCTCCTGCTTCTCTTTCTGCTTCTCCTTCTGCTTCTGCTTCTCCTTCTGGTTCTGCTCCTTCTATTTCTTCTGATTCTTTTGCTTCTGCTTCTCACGCTCTGCTTCTTCTGCTTCTCCTGCTTCTCTTTCTGCTTTTCCTTCTGTTTCTGCTTCTCCTTCTGCTTCTGCTTCTTCTCCTTCTGTTTCTTCTGCTTCTGCTTCTCCAACTTCTGCTTCTCCTGCTTCTCGTTCTGCTTCTCTTTCTGCTTCTCTTTCTGCTTCTCCTTCTCCTTCTTTTGCTTCTCCTTCTGCTTCTGCTTCTCCTTCTGCTTCTGCTTCAATTTCTCCTTCTGCTGCTCATTCTGCTTCTGCGTCTTCTGTTTCTTCTGCTTCTCTTGCTTCTGCTTCTCCTGCTTCTCCTATTTCTCGTTCTGCTTTTCCTTCTGCGTCTCTTTCTGCTTCTGCTTATCCTTTTGCTTCTCCTACTCCTAATCCTACTCTTTCGCCTTATCCTTCTTGTCTTCTGCTTTTCCTGGTGCTTCTGCTTCTGCTTATTTTACTATTTCTGTTTCTTCTGCTTCTGCTTCAGATTGTGCTTCTTCTGTTTCTCCTTCTGCTTCAGATTCTGCTTCTGCTTCTTTGGCTTCTCCTGTTTCTTCTGCTTCTGCTTCTCCTGCTGCTTCTGCTTCTCCTGCTTCTCTTTCTGCTTCTCCTCCGCCTCTGCTTCTCTTTCTGATTCTGCTTCTCATTCTGCTTCTCCAGATTCTGCTTCTTCTGCTTCTCCTGCTTCTCCTTCTGCTTCAGGTTCTGCTTCTGCTTCTTTGGATTCTTATGCTTCTGCTTCTCCTGCTTCTGCTTCTTCTGCTTCCCATCCTTCTCTTTCTGCTTCTCCTTCTGTTTCTGCTTCTCCTTCTGTTTCTGCTTCTTCTCCTTCTTCTGTTTCTTCTGCTTCTGCTTCTCCTGCTTCTGCTTCTCCTGCTTCTCGTTCTGATTCTCTTTCTGCTTCTCCTTCTCCTTCTCCTTCTTCTGCTTCTCCTTCTGCTTCTACTTCTCCTACTGCTTCTGGTTCTGCTTCTGCTTCCTCGGCTTCTCCTGTTTCTTCTGCTTCTGCTTCTCCTGCTTCTTCTGCTTCTCCTGCTTCTCTTTCTGCTTCTCCTTCGCTTCTGCTTCTGCTTCTGCTCTTCTCCTTCTTCTGTTTCTTTTGCTTCTGTTTCTTCTTCTTCTGTTTCTTCTGATTCTACTTCTGCTTCTCCTTCTTCTCCTCTTTCTGCTTCTACTTTTGCTTCTTCTGATTCTCCTGCTTCTCCTTCTTGTTCTCCTTCTGTTTCTGCTTCTCTTTCTGCTTCTGCTTCTCCTTCTGCTGCTCCTTCTCCTTCTCCTACTTCTGCTCCTCCCACTGCTTCTGCTTCTTTTGCTTATTCTTTTTCTTCTGCTTCTGCTTCTCCTGCTTCTGCTTCTACCGCTTCTTCTTATGCTTCTTCTTATGCTTCTCCTTATGCTGCTGCTTCTTTTCTTCTTCTTCTTCTTCTTCTTTTTCGTCTTCTTCTTCTTCTTCTCTTTCTTCTGCTTCTGCTTTTCCTGCTTCTTCTGCTTCTACTGTTTCTCTTTCTGCTTCTCTTTCTGCTTCTGCTTCTCCTTCTGCTGCTCCTTCTACTTCTCCTTCTTCTGCTTCTCCCACTGTTTCTGCTTCTGCTTCTTTTGCTTATTCTTTTTCTTCTGCTTCTGCTTCTCCTGCTTCTGCTTCTTCTGCTTCTACTGCTTCTCCTTATGCTTCTCCTTATGCTTCATCTTCTTCTCCTTCTTCTTCTTCTTCTTCTTCTTCTTCTTCTTCTTCTTCTTCTTCTTCTTCTTCTTCTTCTTCTTCTTCTTCTTCTTCTTCTTCTCTTTCTTCTGCTTCTGCTTTTCCTGCTTCTTCTGCTTCTACTGCTTCTCTTTCTGCTTCTCATTCTGCTTCTGCTTCTCCTTCTGCTTCTCCTATTGCTTCTGCTGCCCTTCCTTCTCCTTCTCCTTCTCCTACTTCTGCTTCTCCTTCTGCTTTTGCTTCTTCTGCTTCTCCTGCTTCTCCTTCTGCATCTTCTTCTGCTTCTGCTTCAACTTCTGCTGCTTCTTCTGCTTCTGCTTCTCCTTTGCTTCTCCTTCTGCTTCTTCTGCTTCTCCTTCTGCTTCTGCTTCTGTTTTTCCTTCTCCTTCTCGTTCTTCTGTTTTTCCTTCTGCTTCTCCTTCTGCTTCTGCTGCAACTTGTACTGCTTCTGCTTCTTCTGTTTCTTCTGCTTCTCCTGCTTCTCCTACTTGTCTTGCTGCTCCTTCTTCTTCTTCTCTTTCTGCTTCTCCTTCTGTTTCTCCTTCTTCTCCTTCTAGTTCTTCTGCTTTTCCTTCCGCTTCTCCTTCTGCTTCTGCATCTTCTGCTTCTTCTGCTACTGCCTCGGCTTCTTCTGCTTCTCCTTCTGCTTCTACTTCTGCTTTTGCTTCTCTTTCTGCTTCTGCTTCTCCTTCTGCTTCTCCAGATTCTGCTTCTTCTGCTTCTCCTGCTTCTCCTTCTGCTTCAGGTTCTGCTTCTGCTTCTTCGACTTCTTCTGCTTCTGCTTCTCCTGCTCCTACTTCTTCTGCTTCTCCTGCTTCTCTTTCTGCTTTTCCTCTCTTTCTGCTTTTCCTTCTGTTTCTGCTTCTCCTTATGCTTCTGCTTCTTCTCCTTCTTCTGTTTCTTCTGCTTCTGCTTCTCCTGCTTCTGCTTCTCCTGCTTCTCGTTCTGCTTCTCTTTCTGCTTCTCCTTCTCTTTTCTGCTTCTCCTTCTTCTTCTACTACTCCTTCTGCTTCTGATCCTGCTTCTGCTTCATTGGCTTCTCCTGTTTCTTCTGCTTCTGCTTCTCCTCCTTCTTCTGCTTCTCCTGCTTCTCTTTCTGCTTCTCCTTCGCTTCTGCTTCTCCTTCTGCTTCTGCTCTTCTCCTTCTTCTGTTTATTTTGCTTCTGTTTCTTCTGCTTCTTCTTCTCCTGTTTCTTCTGATTCTACTTCTGCTTCTCCTTCTTCTCCTCTTTCTGCTTCTACTTCTGCTTCTTCTGATTCTCCTGCTTCTCCTTCTTGTTCTCCTTCTGTTTCTGCTTCTCTTTCTGCTTCTGCTTCTCCTTCTGCTGCTCCTTCTCCTTCTCCTTCTTCTGCTTCTCCCACTGCTTATGCTTCTTTTGCTTATTCTTTTTCTTCTGCTTTTGCTTCTCCTGCTTCTGCTTCTACTGCTTCTCCTTATGTTTCTCCTTATGCTGCTGCTTCTTCTTCCTCTTCTTCTCCTTCTTTTTCGTCTTCTTCTTCTTCCTTTCTTTCTTCTGCTTATGCTTTTCCTGCTTCTTCTGCTTCTACTGTTTCTCTTTCTGCTTCCCATTCTGCTTCTGCTTCTCATTCTGCTTCTCCTATTGCTTCTGCTGCACTTCCTTCTCCTTCTCCTACTTCTGCTTCTCCTTCTGCTTCTGCTTCTTCTGCTTCTCCTGCTTCTCGTTCTGCATCTTTTTCTGCTTCTGCTTCTCCTTCTGCTGCTTCTTCTGCTTCTGCTACTCCTTCTTCTGATTCTCCTTCTGATTCTCCTTCTACTTCTCTTTCTGCTGTTCCTTCTCCTTCTTCTGCTTCTCCCTCTGATTCTTCTTCTTATGCTTATTCTTTTTCTACTGCTTCTGCTTCTCCTGCTTCTGCTTCTTCTGCTTCTACTTCTTCTCCTTATGCTTCTCCTTCTCCTTCTTCTTCTTCTTCTTCTTCTTCTTCTTCTTCTTCTTCTTCTTCTTCTTCTTCTTCTTCTTCTTCTTCTTCTTCTTCTTCTTCTTCTTCTTCTTCTTCTTCTTCTCTTTCTTCCGCTTCTTCTTTTATTGCTTCTTCTGCTTCTACTGCTTCTCTTTCTGCTTCTCATTCTGCTTCTGCTTCTCCTTCTGCTTCTCCTATTGCTTCTGCGGCTCTTCCTTCTCCTTCTCCTACTTCTACTTCTCCTTCTGCTTCTGCTTCTTCTGCTTCTCCTGCTTCTCCTTCTCCTTCTGCTTCTCCTTCTGCTTCTTCTTCTTCTGCTTTACCTGCTTCTCTTTCTGCTTCTCCTTCTGCTTCTCCTATTGTTTCTCCTTCTCCTTCTTGTTCTTCTGCTTTTCCTTCTGCTTCTTCTGCTTCTGCTACAACTTCTACTTCTTCTGTTTCTTCTGCTTCTCCTTCTGCTTTTGTTTCTCTTTCTGCTTCTCCTTCTGCTTCTCCTTCTGCTTCTCCAGATTCTGCTTCTTCTGCTTCTCCTGCTTCTCCTTCTGCTTCAGGTTCTGCTTCTGCTTCTTCGGATTCTTAAGCTTCTGCCTCTCCTGCTTCTGCTTCTTCTGCTTCCCCTCCTTCTCTTTCTGCTTCTCCTTCTGTTTCTGCTTCTCCTTCTGCTTGTGCTTCTTGTCCTTCTCCTGTTTCTTCTGCTTCTGCTTCTCCTGTTTCTGCATCTCCTGCTTCTCCTTCTGCTGCTCTTTCTGCTTCTCCTGCTGCTTTTCTTTCTCCTGCTCCTTCTTCTGCTTCTCTTTCTGCTTCTCCTTCTGTTTCTCCTTCTCCTCCTCGTTCTTCTGCTTTTCCTTCTGCTTCTCCTTCTGCTTCTGCATCTTCTGGTTCTTCTGCTACTGCCTCTGCTTCTTCTGTTTCTTCTGCTTCTCCTTCTGCTTTTGCTTCTCTTTCTGCTTCTGCTTCTCCTTCTGCTTCTCCAGATTCTGCTTCTTCTGCTTCTCCTGCTTCTCCTTCTGCATCTCCTTCTGCTTGTGCTTGTCCTTATGCTTTTTCTTCTGCTTCTTCTTCTACTTCTCCTTCTTTTGCTCCTCCTTTTGCTTCTGTTTCTTCTGCTTTTCCTTCTTCTCCTTCTGCTTCTGCTTCTTCTGCTTCTCCTTCTGCATCTTCTTCTGCTTCTTCTTCTCCTTCTCCTTCTTCTGCTTCTACATTCTCAATCTCCTTGTGCTTCAATTCTTCTGCTTTAACTGATTCTCATTCTGCTACTCCATAGAATCACCTTCAACTTCTGTACAAAGCTTTTATTATGCATCTGATCTACGGC